>NC_074676.1:21903028-22203028 GCF_029448725.1 Salvelinus fontinalis
ACATCCCTGCCGGCCAAACCCTCCCCTAAACCGGACGACGCTGGGCCAATTGTGCACCGCTCCATGGGTCTCCCGGTCGCGGCCGGCTGCGACAGAGCCTGGACTCGAACCAATAATCTCTAGTGGCACAGCCAGCTACACACACACACGTCAAAGACCAGGGACTTGGGTGCCTCCCAAGTAGGGCCTCCCAAACCCATTTTAATATGGCTATTTTAGCTTTTTATACTTGAATCCACAATTTAATACCTTTTAATAGGTATATATACAAAGTATATGGACACCCTATCAAATTAGTGGATACGGCTATTTCAGCCACACCCGTTGCTGACAGGTGTATAAAATCGAGCACATAGCCATGCAATCTCCATAGACAAACATTGACAGTAGGATGGCCTGACTGAAGAGCTCAGCCACCTTTCCAACAAGTCAGTTTGCCAAATTTCTTCCCTGCTAGAACTCCCCCGTCAACTGTAAGTGCTGTTATTGTGAAGTGGAAACGTCTAGGAGGAACTGGGGCTGCTTTTCATGGTTCGGGCTAGTCCCTTAGTTCCAGTGAAGCAAAATATTAATGATACAGCATACAATTAATGACATTCTAGATGATTCTGTGCTTCCAACTTTGTGGCAACAGTTTGGGGAAGGCGAAATATATACATATATGTTTTAAAGGCCCTTTCCTGTTTCAGCATGATAATGCCCCTGTGCACAAAGCGAGGTCCATATATAATTTTTTTTGTCGAGATCAGTGTGGAAGAACTTGACTGGCCTGCAAAGAGCCCTGACCTCAACCCCATCGAACACCTTTGAGATGAATTGGAACGCCGACTGCGAGCCAGGCCTAATCGCCCAACACTGCTATTCTCCATTTCTCATAGGGTTGAATGGAAAGCTCAGTCCATCCTGCATCCATTGATTGTTAGTCTATGGCTTAGCCACACTCACACTCTGTTCTGTTTCAGCCTCACTCTGGTGGGAGGAGTCCAGGCCAGGCTGTGATAGAGAACCTCTATATGAAGGCTGTCAATCAATCCATAGGTACTCTATCTATACACCTTCTCAGTTAATCTATAGATAACATATCTATCTACAGTATACTGAACAAAAATATAAACACAACATGTAAAGTGTTGGTCTCATGTTTCATGAGCTGAAATAAAAGATCCCAGAAATGTTCCATATGCACAAAAATCTTAATTCTCTCAAATTTTGTGCACACATTTGTTTACGTCGCTCTTATTGAACATTTCTCCTTTGCCAAAATAATCCATCCACCTGACAGGTGTGGCATATCAAGAAGCTGATTGAAACAGCATGATCATTACACAGGTGAACCTTGTGCTGTGGACAATAAAAGGCCATTTAAAAATGTGCAGTTTTATCACACAACACAATGCCACAGATGTCAAGGTTTGAGGGAGCGTGCAATTAGCATGCGGACTGCAGGAATGTCCACCAGAGCTGTTGTCAGAGAACTTAATGTTAATTTCTCTACCATAAGCCACCTCCATCATTTTAGAGAATGTGGCAGTATGTCCAACCAACCTCACAACCTTAGACCACTTGTAACCACGCCAGGACAGGACTTCCACATCCAGCTTCTTCCCCTGTGGGATGGAGTGAGATGAGCCACCTGGACAGCTGATAAAACTGAGGGTTTGCACAACCAAAGAATTTAGACAAAACTGTTAGAAACTGTCTAAGGGAAGCTCATCTGCGTGCTCGTCGTCCTCACCAGGGTCTTGACCTGATTGCAGTTCGGCCTCGTAAACAACTTCAGTGGGCAAATGCTCACCTTCGATGGCCACTGGCATGCTGGAGAAGTGTGCTCTTCACGGATGAATCCCGGTTTCAACTGTATAGGGCAGATGGCAGACAGTGTGTATGGCGTCAAGTGGGCGAGGGGTTTGCCCCATGGTGGGGTTATGGTATTGGCAGGCATAAGCTACGGCCAACAAACACAATTGTATTTTATCTATGGCAGTTTGAATGCACAGAGATACCGTGACGAGATCCTGAGGCCAATTGTCGTGCCATTCATCTGCCGCTATCACCTCATGTTTCAGCATGATAATACACTGCCTCATGTCGCAAGGATCTGTACACAATTCCTGGAAGCTGAAAATGTCCCAGTTCTTCCAAGGCCTGCATACTCACCAGACCCATGTCACCTATTGAGCATGTTTGGGATGGTCTGGACATATGTGTACAACCGCTTGTTCCAGTTTCCGCCAATATCCATCAACTTTGCATAGCAATTGAAGAGGAGTGGGACAACATTCCACAGGCCACAATCAACTCTATGTGAAGGAGATGTGTCGCACTGTATTTGGCACATGATGGCCACACCAGGTACTGATTATTTTTTAAGTTGTCTGTGACCAACAGATGCATATCTGTATTCCCAGTCATGTGAAATCCATAAAACATGCATCCTGTTTGCAATAAGGCACAAAAGTAAAACCGCAATAAATTTGGCAAAAAAATAACTTTTTGTCCAGAATACAAAGTGTTATGTTTGGTGCAAATCAAACAAGTGAAGACCAAAAGTCGAAATGCCGTTTTTGATCATATCGTTGTCAATAAAACTGAATTTGGAGCTTCAACAGTGTACAGGCCTTGTTCTGTACTAGTATTCTTTGTTAGCCCAGCACCTATGTTTTTAAGGATGTGCGTATGACTACAAACTTTTCTACAAATCCAACACATCACTGAGTATCACTATTCAAATTTTCAAGCCTGGTGGTAGCTGCATCATGTTATGGGTATGCTTGTCATCAGCAAGGATCACCCACACAGACAGCGTTGTGAAGAAGGTGCAGCAGCGCCTCTTCAACCTCAGGAGGCTGAAGAAATTTGGCTTGTCACCAAAAGCACTCACAAACTTCTACAGATGCACAATCGAGAACATCCTGTCGGGCTGTATCATCGCCTGGTACGGCAACTGCTCCGCCCACAACCGTAAGGCTCTCCAGAGGGTAGTGAGGTCTGCACAACGCATCACTGGGGGCAAACTACCTGCCCTCCAGGACACCTACACCACCCAATGTCACAGGAAGGCCATAAAGATCATCAAGGACAACAACCACCCGAGTCACTGCCTGTTCACCCCGCTATCATCCAGAAGGCGAGGTCAGTACAGGTGCATCAAAGCAGGGACCGAGAGACTGAAAAACAGCTTCTATCTCAAGGCCATCAGACTGTTAAACAGCCATCACTAACATAGAGTGGCTGCTGCCAACATACTGACTCAACTCCAGCTCACTTTAATAATGGAAATTGTTCAAAAATGTATCACTAGCCACTTTAAACAATGCCACTTAATATAATGTATACGTATATACTGTACTCTATATCATCTACTGCATCTTGCCATCTTTATGTAATACATGTATCACTAGCCACTTTAAACTATGCACTTTTATGTTTACATACCCTACATTACTCATCTCATATGTATATACTGTACTCGATACCATCTACTGCATCTTGACTATGCCGTTCTCTACCATCACTCATTCATATATCTTTATGTACATATTCTTTATCCCTTTACACTTGTGTGTATAAGGTAGTAGTTGTGGAATTGTTAGGTTAGATTACTCGTTGGTTATTACTGCATTGTCGGAACTAGAAGCACAAGCATTTCGCTACACTCGCATTAACATCTGCTAACCATGTGTATGTGACAAATATAATTTGATTTGACTAGAGTTTTTTAGGATAAAAAGAAACGGGATAGAGCTAAGCACAGGCAAAATCCTAGAGGAAAACCTTGTTCAGTTTGCTTTCGACCAGACACTTGGAGACAAATTCACCTTTCAGCAGGACAATTACCTAAAACACAAGACCAAATATACACCAGAGTTGCTTACCAAGATGACATTGAATGTTCCTGAGTGGCCGAGTTTTGATTTAAAATGGTTTGAAAATATTTACTGTACATGACTGTCTAGCAATGATCAACAACCAACTTGACAGAGCTTGAAGAATTTTTCAAAGAATAATGTGCAAATATTGTACAATCCAGGTGTGCAAAGCTCTTAAGACGTACCCAGATTCACAGCTGTAATCGCTGCCAAAGGTCATTCTAACATGTATTGACTCAGGGGGTTGAATACTTAACTATTTAAGATGTTTTATTTTTCACATTTTGTGTAGATCATTGACAACAAAATTACAATTAAATCAATTTTAATCCCAATTTGTAACAACAGGTGGGAAAAGTCAAGGGGTGTGAATACTTTCTGAAGGCACTGTAGGTTTAGGCTCTGTCTGCCTCACACACACCTCTCCAGCAGTACAGATCAGTCAACTCTCCACTGACAGTTTTTCTTTAAATGCAAAAAGCCATTTATTGAATGAAATTTGTTAACATTCTGATTGAAATGTTCTGCTACTTTAGTGTGGTGTGACACATGATGTAATATTTACATGTTACTTTATTAAACATCTTTACAATGCTGAGATGAGGTCTGACTTTTCTCCTGTAGTTGTTTGTCCTTTCATTTTCTCAGTAAAGATCAGTCCGTGATGGTTCCTGTGTGTTGATCAGAACTACAGAAAGCCAGCAGAGGGAGTCACTGAACTATATAACACACCTGGGTCAAATACATGGCAGACACTGAAAGTGCGGCTGATTGCAAAACGTAGGGACCACTTCACTATGGTCAAACAATCATAAAATCTGCGGTCTTTATTGAAGTCATGCTACGACCTGGAATGCCACCATTGTCTATCATCTGGAAGAAACTCAACCCACTGACAGCACAGCATTACCTCTCCTCAACAAGCGTTAGCTTCATCCCTCAGAATCGCCTCAGTATTCTGTTCTCTGATTGGCTTAGAGCTAGATGTGCTCAGTTCCATTGGTTCTGATTGGCTAGTGTCAGTTGTTAGGCCTCCCAGTCGTCCTCGTCTTCAGCGGTTGGCTGATGGGGGGCAGGAAGAGGTGGGATTACATCGGACATCCTAGCGAATGCGCTGCCAGAACCAGCTGGGCCCTCCCCAGAGTCCCCACCTCCAGGACCCTTACCAGAGATACCTAGGAAACACACACACCACGATCACCGAGACAGAAATACTTCTACACAATTATCAGAGCCTTTGCGACAGGGGAGATGAGCAAAGGAGGGAGGGACAGGCAGGGAGAGGGATGTTCTCACCTTTCCTTCGCATGGCCAACTTATTGAAGAGATCTGACATGAAGTCTCCTCCACTGGCTGCTGCTACCACTGAGAGAGAGGGAGGGAGAACACAGTAAGAAAGCAATGAAGCAGAGATGATGGATTCCATTTCTATGTCCTTTTTAGTACAGTGGAGAGAGACCAGAGAAGTTACATTACTGTAGCTACATACTACATAAATAGTATAGCTGGTGAACAACTGTAGTAGTTTTCATGACTTGCTCAAATGAACGCAACTGTTAAATGTTAGTGGCCCGGCAGCAAATTAAGTCCCGTCATCATTGCTGGTTCCTCTCACACATATTCTCGCTCCCTCACACGCGCTCACAGCAAATGTCATACAGATAAAAACAGCATGTAGTTAAATCAGTGCTTAATGAAGGTGATGTTTATACATCTAAAGGTCATGAAGCCCTGAACTGTTCTCTATGACTAGTTAGGTAACCCTGTGGTGTGTCTTTACACACACTAACACTATGTCCCAAATATGCTCTGTAAGTTAAAGAACTGGAGGGAGGTAGCATTGCTCTGTTGGTGTTACATGTTCTCAAAGAGTCACCAGATTCAAGACTGATCTCTCGCTTGTTATTCAAGTGGAGAACCAAGACACTCAACCAACGGCAACCTGTTAATTTTCCTCTCCCTCTATTCTTCCTCTCTCTCCCCTCACTCCCCCTATTTTTGTCTTACCTTGTTCCTGTTCCTTCTGTTTCTTCTTTTCCATCTTGCGTTCTTTGATGTTGCGTAGTTTGGCCTTGCCGATGCCTCCAGCGTTGCGGATGGACTCTAGTAGACTGGCCCGACTGTTTGATTCAACCACCTCGCTGGGAGCCCCCGCTACAGGAGCTGGACGTAAACACACAGTTAGAGAGGAGAGTGTGTGTGTGTGGGTGTGTGTGTATACTTACATACAGTGCATTTGGAAAGTATTCAGACCCCTTCCCTTTTTCCACATTTTGTTACGTTACAGACTTATTTTAAAATGTATTAAATAATTTTTTCCCCACTCATCAATCAACACACAATACCCCATAATGAGAAAGCTAAAACTGTTTTTTCGAAATTTTAGCAAATTGATTAAAAACAGTAATAAGTATTCAGACCCTTTGCTTTGAGACTAGAAATTGAGCTCAGGTGCATCCTGTTTCCATTGATCATCCTTGAGGTGTTTCTACAACTTGAATGGAGTCCATCTGTGGTAAATTCAATTCATTGGACATAATTATATAAGGTCCCACAGTTAACAGTGCATGTCAGAGCAAAAACCAAGCCATGAGGTCAAAGGAATTGTCCGTAGAGCTCCGAGACAGGATTGTGTCAAGGCACAGATCTGGGGAAGTGTACCAAAACATTTCTGCAGCATTGAAGTCCCCAAGAACACACTTTTCTCCATCATTTCTAAATGGAAGTAGTTTGGAACCACCAAGAGTCTTCCTAGAGCTGGCCACCCGGCCAAACTGAGCAATCGGGAGAGAAGGGCCTTGGTCAGGGAGGTGACCAAGAACCCGATGGTCACTCTGACAGAGCTCCGGAGTTCCTGTGGAGATGGGAAAACCTTCCAGAAGGACAACCCTCTCTGCAGCACTCCACCAATCAGGCCTTTATGATAGAGTGGCCAGACAGAAGCTACTCTTCAGTAAAAGGCACATGACAGCCCCCTTGGAGTTTGCAAAAAGGCCCCTAAAGGACTCTCAGACAATGAGAAACAAGATTATCTGGTCTGATGAAACCAAGTTAAACTCTTTGGCCTGAATGCCAAGCGTCACGTCTGGAGGAAACCTGTCACCATCCCTACAGTGAAGCATGGTGGTGGCAGCATCATGCTGTGGGGATGTTTTTCAGCAGCAGGGACTGGGAGACTATTCAGGATCGAGGGAAAGATGAACGGAGCAAAGTACAGACAGACCCTTGATGAAAAACCTGCTCCAGAGTACTCAGTACCTCAGATTTGGGCGGAGGTTCACCTTCCAACACGACAACGATACTAAGCACACAGCCAAGACAACGCAGGAGTGGCTTGGGGATAAGTCTCTGATTGTTCTTGAGTGGCCCAGTCAGAGCCCGGACTTGAACCCGATCAAACCTCTCTGGGGAGACCTGAAAATAGCTGTGCAGCAACGCTCCCCACCCAACCTGATAGAGCTTGAGAGGATCTGCAGAGAAGAATGAAAGAAACTCCCCAAATACAGGTGAGCCAAGCTTGTAGCGTCATATCCAAGAAGACTTGAGGCTGTAATCGCTGCCAAAGGTGCTTCAACAAAGTACTGAGTAAAGGGTCTGAATACTTATGTAAATGTAATATTTCTTTTATTTTTTTATTTTATACATTTGCAAAAATGTCTAAAAACCTGTTTTTACTTTGTCATTATAGGGTATTGTGTGTAGATTGATGAAGAATATATATTTTTTATATGTTTTCGAATAAGGCTGTAACGTAACAAAATGCGGAAAAGTGAAGGGGTCTGAATACTTTCCGAATGCACTGTATGTAGTGTGTGCGTGTGGTACCTGTGCTCCGAGTGCGGTTGGGGTCGGCAGGGCTGTCTGCAGGTGGAGGTGGGGGAGGAGGTGGAGGAGGGGGGAGACCAGGGGGAGGGGCGGGTGTGTGTGTGGGCTCTGGTGGGGGAGGAGGGGGAGGAGGCGGGACTGCAACTTGGAACTGAGAACCTGTAACACAAACAAACAACAACCAATAGAAACAGTTCCGTCAGTTGACATGACCGATTTCCAGGAAAACTTCTGTATAATCCACACAACAGAAACAGCATGTGTACCAGACATGTCCTCCCCAGTGAAGGTCGGTAGTTCAGGGAAGGTGTGTGTTGGTCCAGAGGGTGCGATGCCTGGCCCCAGGTCTTGGCTGTAGGACAAGTCATCAGCAATGCCTGGCAGGTCTGGTAGGTAGGAGGGGACATCTATCTCTGGGACCTGACCCAGGTCTGGAACATAGAAGTAGCTCTCTGCTGTCTACAGGGGGACAGATGGAGAGGGAATGCGAGAAGAAGGGAGAGAGAAAGTGTCCTAATCATAAGGTACACTTTAACCTGTTAGCAAGGCCCTTTCAAATAATCTTTCAGGCCTCCAGTTCTTTAGTGAACACATGTAAGGAAGTGTGTGTGTACCTGTCTCTCCAGCTGTTCTCTCTTGGTTATGGATAGAGGAGCGTCAAATGGTTTCTCTTCCTTCTCTGTCTCCAGAGTGGTGTGTGTTTTAGTCACCGCCCCTGCCAGGGGGTCCAGGAACACATACTTCTTATACCTAAACACATACACAAACAGTTAGAGGAGTGTGTGTGTGTGGGTGTGGGGGTGTGTGGGTGTGTGTGTGTACTAACAAGTTCTCTGTAGTATTAAACAGCAGCAGGGAGCTGACAGAGGAGATGTTTCGAGGCAGACCGCCCAGCCCCTCCTCGGTCTCATCCTCCGAACGCTTCTTACTGCTCACACACACCGGGTAATAACACAACTTCTCCTAGAGGGGGATATAGAAACAGGGGGTGTAAAACAAGAGAAGACTGATATTAAATGAGTCTGATACGAACCTACTTTTCTTTAAAAAACACAAATGGCCACCAGACATAAACATGCATTAGCTTTGCTTTCCACCTCTGTTTTGAACAAAGAAATGTTTGTATTTATTATTTCACTTTTATTTAACCAGGTAGGCTAGTTGAGAACAAGTTCTCATTTACAACTGCGACCTGGCCAAGATAAAGCAAAGTGCGACTCAAACAACAGAGTTACACATGGAATAAACAAACATACAGTCAATAACACAATAGAAAAAAATCTAAATAAAATAATAATATTAAATAAAAAACTAATAAAAAAATAGTTACAGTAGTAGCTTTTGATAGAGACAGCCTTGCAGGCAAAAGAGAGAGACACAGAATCAGATGGATTCAAATACCCTGTCGTTTGGAGTCTGCACACAACCAGACACCAAAACACATGAATAACTCCCACTCTTTCCATTTTCGTCATCAGCATGTCTATTTCTCTCTCCCTCACTCTCTCCGCAGCGCATGAGGTTTCATAAATAATACATCTCTGAGCCAGGGAAGCACACAGGAAATATTGTTTTCCACATCTTTCTCTCTCTCCCTCACACAGCACAAAATACTACTGTTCCTGGAAGTTTTTGATTCCGGCAGCGAGGGAGATCTCAGGGGTGTTCACTATCAATAACACACAACTTCACTGCTGAACTAAGGTGCAAACACACACAACTGTGGTGTAAAGTAACTAAGTAAAAATACCCTGACACCCAAAAGTACTCAATATATTTCAAATGCTCAGGCAGGACAGTAATAGGGTCCAATTCATACACCTGTCAATATAACATGTTGTCATCCCTACTGCCTCTGATCTGGTGGACTCACTAAACACAAATACTGCATTTGTAAATTATGTCTGAGTGTTTTAGTGGGTCCCTGGCTGTCCGTAAAAAAAAAAAAAACAAGAACATTGTGCCTTCTGGTTTGCCTAATAAGGAATTTCATGTGTAGAATTTATTTTTACTTAAGTATGACAATTGAGTACTTTTTCCACCACTCTACTTAAGTACATTTTTAACCAGATACTTTAAAACTTTTACTCAAGAAGTATTTTACTGGGTGACTTTCACTTTTACTTGAGTCATTTTCTACTTAAGGTATCTTTACTTTTACTCAAGTATGACAATTGAGTACTTTTCCCACCACTACACGCACACAGTAGTTTCCTGAGGGTAGTTTTAGTCAGGGCTTCTCATGTCATGTCCCCAGGTCAGAACAGGTCTGTCCTAAGTCAGGTCAGAGCCTAACTAGCGGTAGGTCTCTCCCAGCCAGGTCAAAACCCATCACCTCAGCCCCCAGGTTTGTCTATGCAGCTGTTAAATACCTGTGGACTCAGCTGTACAGCTGAGTGGAGCAGAATGTATACTACCGTTCAAAAGCTTGGGGTCACTTAGAAATGTCCTTGTTTTTTAAATAAAAGCACATTTTTTGTCCATTAAAATAACATAAAATTGATCAGAAATACAGTGTAGACATTGGTAATGTTGTAAATGACTATTGTAGCTGGAAACGGCTGATTTTGTATGGAATATCTACAATGGCGTACAGAGGCCCATTATCAGTAACCATCACTCATGTGTTCCAATGGCAAATTATGTTAGCTAATCTAAGTTTATCATTTTAAAAGGCTAATTGATCATTAGAAAACCCTTTTGCTATTATGTTAGCACAGCTGAAAACTGTAGTGCTGATTAAAGAAGCAATAAAACTGGCCTTCTTTAGACTAGTTGAGTATCTGGAGCATAAGCATTTGTGGGTTCGATTACAGGCTCAAAATGGCTAGAAACAAATAACTTTCTTTTGAAACTATTATATTCTTGTTCTGAGAAATGAAGGCTATTCCATGCGAGGAATTGCCAAGAAATTGAAGATCTCGTACAACGCTGTGTACGTACTACTACCTTCACAGAAAAGCGCAAACTGGCTCTAACCAGAATAGAAAGAGGAGTGGGAGGCCCCAGTGCCTCAAGTCCTCAACTGGCAGCTTCATTAAATAGTACCCGCAAAACACCAGTCTAAACGTCAACAGTGAATAGGCGACTGCGGGATGCTAGCCTTCTAGGCAGAGTTCCTCTGTCCAGTGTCTGTGTTCTTTTGCCTATCTTAATCTTTTATTGGCCAATATGGAGATATGGCTTTTTCTTTGCAACTCTGCCTAGATAATGGGCCTCTGTACGCCTATGTAGATATTCCATAAAAAATATCCAGCTAAGACAGTTATTTACAACACTAACAATGTTTAACTGTATTTCTGATCAATTTAATGTTATTTAAATGGACAAATAAAATAGCTTTTCTTTCAAAAACAAGGACATTTCTAAGTGACCCCAAACTTTTGAACAGTAGTGTATCTTGTGAGTGAAAGCCAAAAAGGCATGGTCATATTTAATTTATCTAAACAGTTAGGCCTATACTGCTTTCAAGCTGTACATTTAAACTATTCATATATCAGCTGTAATGGGCAGCTTTAGCTGCGGAGGAGACAGTGCTTTCTGTGTCTAAAGTCCAGCAATCTGTATGCTTATAAGAAATCCCGCTATGCCCTCAGACGAACCATCAAACAAGCAAAGCGTCAATACAGGATTAAGATTGAATCCTACTACACCAGCTCTGATGCTCGTCGGATTTGGCAGGGCATGAAAACTATTATGGACTACAAAGGGAAAGCCAGGCGCAAGCTGCCCAGTGACGTGAGCCTCCCAGACGAGCTTTTATGCTCACTTCGAGGCAAGCAACACTGAAGCATGCACGAGAGCACCAGCTGTTCTGGATGACTGTGTGATACCGCTCTCGGTAGCCGATGTGAGCAAGACCTTTAAACAGGTCAACATTCACAAAGCCGTGGGGCCAGACGGATTACCAGGACGTGTACTAAATGTCATCACTGACATTTTCAACCTTTCCCTGACCGAGTCTGTAATACCTATATGTTTCAAGCAGACCACCATAGTCCGTGTGCCCAAGGAAGCGAAAGTAACCTGCCTAAATGATTACTGCCCCGTAGCACTCGCGTCGGTAGCCATGAAGTGCTTTGAAAGGCTGGTCAAGACTCACATCAACAGCATCCTCCCGGATACCCTAGACCAGGTATTCCCAAACTGGGTGCAATGCCATCGGGGGTACGCCAAATCACTTTCACAAATCACTATGCCTGGCAGGTCTGGTAGGTAGGAGGGGACATCTATCTTCACACTTTCAAACAGTCCATTTCTATTTTCCAATTGGGCTATAAATTTGAGTTTCTTTCCCTTGCCTGAGTAGCCACGTTTCACTGCCAAAAATTTAACCATTTAGTGTTCAGTAAAATAACAACACAATGTCAAATACAGGTAGCCTAGTCAAATAATTAACATCCAATCACATTAACCGTTACTCTCTCACGGGAATTCCACTAACGATCTGTATGTAGCCAAACGTAGCTGCTGCTAATGTTGGTATCTGTACTGATGGCACAAAAGCCATGACAGGGAGACAGTGGAGTGGTAACGCACATGCAAGCAGTTGCTCCCGACGCCACTTGGGTACCCTGCGGCACCGAGAGGCTCCTGCTGCCAAGGGAATGCCTGACAGCTTGAAAGACGTTTTGGACACTACAGTGAAAATGGTTAACTTTGTTAAAGCAAGGCCCCTGAACTCATGTATTTTCTGCACTATGCAATGATGTGGGCAGCGATCATGTAACGCTTTTACAACATACAGAAGTGCGCTGGTTATCAAGGGGCAAAGTATTGAAAAACATTTTTTTAACTGAGAGACAAGCTTAAAGTTCTTTACTGACCATAATTTTCACTTGTCTGACCCCTTGCAAGATGACGAGTTTCTCACACGACTGGCCTTTTTGGTTGATGTTTTTTCTCGCCTGAATTATCTGAATCTAGGATTACAGGGAGTCTCAACCACTATATTCAATGTGCGGGACACAATTGAGACTATGATTAAGAATTTGGAGCTCTTTTCTGTCTGCATTAACAAGGACAACACACAGGTCTTTCCATCATTGTACGTTTTTTGTGTGCAAATGAACTCAAGCTTGCTTGTCTGTCATAGTTTAAGTGTACCTATGATGAAAATTACAGGCCTCTCATCTTTTTAAGTGGGAGAACTTGCACAATTGGTGGCTGACTAAATACTTTTTTGCCCCACTGTATGTGAGAATGCTGTTCATTGACTACAGCTCAGCGTTCAACACCATAGTGCCCACAAAGCTCATCACTAAGCTAAGCACCATGGGACTAAACACCTCCCTCTGCAACTGGATCCTGGCCTTCCTGACAGACCGCCCCCAGGTGGTAAGGGTAGGCAACAACACGTCTGCCACACTGATCCTCAACACTGGGGCACCTTAGGGGTGGGTACTTAGTCCCCTCCTGTACTCCCTGTTCACCCACGACTGAGTGGCCAAACACGATTCCAACACCATCATTGTGGACTACAGGAAAAGGCGGGCCGAACAGGCCCCCATTAACATCGACGGGGCTGTAGTGGAGCAGGTCGAGAGTTAAGTTCCTTGGTGTTCACATCACCAACGAACTATCATGGTCCAAACACACCAAGACAGTTGTGAAGAGGGCACGACGACACCCTTTTCCCCTCAGGAGAAAGTTCTACAGCTGCACCATTGAGAGCATCCTGACCGGTTGCATCACCGCCTGTTATGGCAACCAACTGCTCGGCATCTGACCGTAAGGTGATACAGACGGTAGTGCATACCCTCTGTATCATGGGGCCAAGCTTCCTGCCGTCCAGGACTTGTATACTAGGCGGTGTCAGAGGAAAGCCAATAAATTTATCAGAGACTCCAGCCACCCTAGTCATAGACTGTTTTCTCTGCTACCGCACAGCAAGCGGTACCGGAGCGCCAAGTCTAGGACCAAAAGGCTCCTTAACAGCTTCTACCCCCAAGCCATTAGACTGCTGAACAATTAATCAAATGGCCACCGGACTATTTACATTAACATTTGTTTTGTACACTGCTGGTACTCGCTGTTTATTACCTAAGCATAGTCACTTCATCCCTACCTACATGTACAAATTACCTCAACTAACCTGTACACCCGCACACTGATTCTGTATCGGTACCCCCTGTATATAGCCTCATTATTGTTATTTTATTGTGTTACTTTTTATTATTTTTTAGCTTTAGTTTATTTGGTCAATATTTTCTTAACTCTTCTTGAACTGCACTGTTGGTTAAGGGCGTGTAAGTAAGTATTTCACAGTAAGGTCTACACTTGCTGTATTCGGGGAGCATGTGACAAACAAAGTTTGATTTGACCTCTTTGTACTGCAATGTTTTGCAGATGATCAAATAAAGTATTGTATGTTTATGTGTTTGTGTGTGTTACCTGCAGGGCCTTGTCATCAAGGGGTTGTAGTTTGGCCTGTATGTGGTATCGGGGGCGTGTTTGGGAGGCGGGGTCAGTGGCTCCACTGAAGATGGAGGAGTAATCCTGGAGACGATCTGGAGCTGGATACTTAGCACTGGAGAACACCTACACATTGTCACACACACATACACCCATCAAAATCTCGTAGTACTCGAAAGTATTGTAAGTAATCTGTTTTGCAGATATCTGCAACTCTGTGTGTGAAGCGTGTTACCTTGGTGGCCTTCTTGCTGCCTTTGATCTTGTCGACGCGGGCCTGGGCCAGCCTGATCCGATCTGTCACACTCTGCAGCTGACAGCGATTCCGCTCTACACTCTCAGACACCCTACACACACACACACACACACCAGGGGAAACTCAAAGTGTAAATGCGTGGGTGTGTGTGCGTTCTGCTGATAAAGTTTTTTTTTTTTGTGTGATCAAATGTTTATTCAGCAAACAAGAATAAATACAGTACCAGTCAAAGGTTTGGACACACATACTCATTAAAGGGTTTTTCTTTATTTTTACTATTTTCTACATTGTAGAATAATAGTGAAGACATCAAAACTATGACATAACACATATGGAATCATGTAGTAACCAAAAATGTTTTTTGCAGCAGTTAGGCCAACAAGAAGAATGCACTTCTGACAAAGAGATAAATGAAGTACAGAGACATCATATCAAAGTAAAACAAAAGGAGATGCAGGAATATTTTCTGACAACAGAGTGGATAAGTTCAAAGCTACTTCATCCCAGAATACAGATACCAGAGAGCATTCCCAAACCATGTGTAGAAAGGTACCAGGTTCATTAAGAGGGCACAATTTACAGGAATCATTGCTGATGAAGTATGTGTGTGTGTGTGTGACTGTCATTCCAATCAAAATCAACTCAAATGTACTTGTCACATGTGCCGAATACAACAACAGGTGTAGGTAGACCTTACCTTGACATTCTTAATTGCAAGCCCTTAACCAACAATGCAGTTAAGAAAATATTACGAAATAAACTAAAGTAAAAAAAGTAACACAATAACGAGGCTACCTTCAAGGGGTACCGGAACAGAGTCAATGTGCGGGGGTACAGCTCAGTCGAGGTAATATGTACATGTAGGTAGGGGTAAAGTGACTATGCATAGATAGATGATAAACAGCAAGTAACAGCAGTGTGTAAAAAAAAAATGCAAATAGTCCAGGTATCATTTTTAAAATTAATTGTTCAGCAATCTTATGGATTGGGAGTAGAAGCTGTTAAGGAGCCTTTTGGACCTAGATTTGGCATTCTGGTACCGCTTGCCGTGTAGTAGCAGAGAGAACAGTCTATGACTAGGGTGGCTGGAGTTTTTGCCAATTTTTTGGGCCTTCCTTTGACCCCGCCTAGTATAGAGGTCCTGGATGGCAGGAAGCTTGGCCCCAGTGATGTACTGGGCCATACGCACTACCCTCTGTATCGCCTTACGGTCGAATGCCGGGCAGTTGCCATACCAGGCGGTGATTCAACCGGTCAGGATGCTCTCGATGGTGCAGCTGTAGAAGCTTTTGAGGATTTGGGGACCCATGCCAAATCTTTTCAGTTTCCCAATTGGGAATAGGCATTGTCGTCCCCTCTTCACAGCTGTCTTGGTGTGTTTGGACCATTCTAGTTTGTTAGTGATGTGGACACCAAGGAACTTGAAGGTCTCGACCCGCTCTACTATAACCCTGTCGATGTGAATGGGGGTGTGTTCTTCTATTCTTTTCCCGTAGTCCCCGATCAGCTTCTTTGTCTTGCGCACGTTGAGGGAGAGGTTGTTGTCCTGACACTATACTGCCAGGTCTCTGACGTCCTCCCGATAGTCTGTCTCATCATTGTCGGTGATCAGGCCTACCACCGTTGTGTCGTCAGCAAACTTAGTGATGGTGTTGGAGTCGTGCTTGGCCACGCAGTGGTGAGTGAATGAGAACAGGAGGGGACTAAACACGCACCTCTGAGGTGCTCCCTTTTGAGGATCAGAGTGGCAGATGTGTTGTTGCCTACCTTTACCACCTGGGGGTGGCCAGTCAGTAAGTCCAGGATCCAGTTGCAGAGGGAGGTGTTCAGTCCCAGGGTTCTTAGCTGAGTGATGAGCTTTGTGGGCACTATGGTGTTGAACGCTGAGCTGTAGTCAATGAACAGCATTCTCACATATGTTCCTTTTGTCCAGGTGGGAAAGGGCAATGTGGAATGCAATTGAGATTGCGTCATCTGTGGATCTGTTGGGGCGGTATGCAAATTGGAGTGGGCCCAGGGTTTCTGGGATGATGGTGTTGATGTGAGCTATGACCAGCCTTTCAAAGCCCTTCATGGATACAGATGTGAGTGCTACGGGGCGGTAGTCATTTAGGCAGGTTACCTTGGCGTAATTGGTCAGGGAGAAGTTGAAAATGTCAGTGAAGGCACTTGTCTGTTGTAACATAGAAACTTAAATTAGAAGGAAGGATGTTTTTAATACTTTATACATTTGCATCACAAACTATTTTTGAGAAAATCATGAAAGTGGCCATTTTGGCCCTTTTTAGATTGATACATGCCTTCTGTTAGACCATCTGTGAACTGTACATACTACAGACAACATCTGTCATTATACTCCTTATAGTGAGTTCTAAAATAGAGTATCTTAATTCTGAAAAAAACATTTTAACATTAATTTATTCTACACTAAAAAAAAATATTTGTTGATGTTGTTCATTTTAAGACATACTCTTCAAGTACATACTATTTCCAGAGTGGGCTCTCTGCTAATTCTGATGTTCAATTTCATGAGCACCACCAACACATTGAATGGTAAATGGATTCAAAGTGAACTCCCTCTGCTGATGATTTACTGAATGTGCAATCCTTAAGGAGGGCTGTGATTGGTTGATGACCTATAATGTACAGTGGTTGCTCAACTAAAAGTTTTGCAATTTTAATTTGTGGGACTTAGGAGGTTATTTGTGGTTTAGTACGGTATCCTGCGTCACTACTTCATTGCTCCAGAGCAGCGCAAGGGGGAGTTAGAGCATGGATTTTGCTATTGGGTCCCAAGGCGCTATTGTGTCTCTAACTGACAATGAATGGGCAGTAAAAGCCAAAATAGAAACTGAAAAATATGCACGACTTCAGTATTACTTACTAAAACTGTTGTTACACTAAGGTTTTTATTCTAAGAGAAACTTAGACCACAATTAGTGTGTGGAAATGTTAGGATTATTTTGCTATAACTGTGGTACTGTAGCCTACTCCCGACCTGTCACATTGTACAGTGTCCGAGTGGCGCAGCGGTCTAAGACACTGTATCGCAGTGAAAACTGCGTTGCTACAGATGCTGGTTCAATACCCGTGCCGGCCGCAACAGGGAGACCCATGAGGCGACTGTAGGCTTTTGGTTTCTCTCCCTCTAAAAACAGAAATAAATAATTCTAAATAACAAACTGGCTTTATTTACAAATTAGTAACAATGTCTCACAAATTACTAACAACGTCTCAAGCAAACTTGTTGAGGTCACCGAGAAAGTCTGGACATGGCCTGCTCTCCCTTATGTAAGAAATTAGGCACTTCAACATGTTTACTACAGTATGTACTGTAGGCTGTTTACGTGTCAGACTTCACAGTAGCCTAAAACAAATGCAGGTGGCTTCTACCTTCAAAATGCTTTAAAATGCTTTATTATACAAATCTTTAAAGTGTGTGTGGGCAACCTCATGCAACCACAAAATGTTGGATAAAGCATACAGTGTACAGTACTGTATTTCTTCATCAGTATCTTTATGCTTTCATTAATAAAATAATGATAAAAATACTCTTTCAAACACAATAGCAGGGCTATTAGCAGGACAATAAAATCTTGCCTAGGAGGGTAGGGGGAGAATTGTATCGTAAAATGACTTTCTTAGTTAGGTTGGCTGTATCACAACCGGCCGTGAATGGTTGCAATTTCAATTCAATCCACCAGAAAAGACAGAACAATTAATACAACAAATATTGTGGTCAAACTCAAATATACTAATTGATTAAAACTTAAACTTTATCAATTGGAACTTTGAACATGTGGAAGGGGGAAAAAGTTATTATTATTATTATTAACCCTGTTTTTCACAAGCGTAGCAGGCTGTGAATTCTGCAAACGTTTCTAGTTTGGGCTATTAGCAGGACAATATAAACTCAGCAAAAAAAGAAACATCCCCTTTTCAGGACCCTGTCTTTCAAAGATAATTCATAAAAATCCAAATAACTTCACAGATCTTCATTGTAAAGGGTTTAAACACCGTTTCCCATGCTTGTTCAATGAACCATAAATAATTAATGGACATGCACCTGTGGAACGGTCATTAAGACACTAACAGCTTACAGACGGTAGGCAATTAAGGTCACAGTTAGGCCTTTCTACTGACTCTGAAAAACACCAAAAGAAAGCTACCCAGGGTCCCTGCTCATCTGCATGAACGTGCCTTAGGCATGCTGCAAGGAGGCATGAGGACTGCAGATGTGGCCAGGCCAATAAATTGCAATGTCGGTACAGTGAGACGCCTAAGACAGTGCTACAGGGGAGACAGGACAGACAGCTGATTGTCCTCGCAGTGGCAGACCACGTGTAACAACACCGGCACAGGATCGGTACATCTGAACATCACACCTACAGGACAGGTACAGGATGGCAACAACAACTGCCCGAGTTACACCAGGAATGCACAATCCCTCCATCAGTGCTCAGACTGTCCGCAATAGGCTGAGAGAGGCTGGACTGAGGGCTTGTAGGCCTGTTGTAAGGCAGGTCCTCACTAGACATCACCGGCAACAACGTCGCCTATGAGCACAAACCCAACATCGCTGGACCAGACAGGACTGGCAAAAAGAGCACTTCACTGACGAGTCACGGTTTTGTCTCACCAGGGTTGGTAGGACTTGCGTTTATCGTTGAAGGAATGAGCGTTACACCGAGGCCTGTACTCTGGAAAGGGATCCATTTGAAGGTGGAGGGTCCGTCATGGTCTGGGCGGTGTGTCACAGCATCATCGGACTGAGCTTGTTGTCATTGCAGGCAATCTCAACGTTATGCGTTACAGGGAAAACATCCTCCTCCCTCATGTGGTACCCTTCCTGCAGGCTCATTCTGACATGACCCTCCAGCATGACAATGCCACCAGCCATACTGCTCGTTCTGTGCGTGATTTCCTGCAAGACAAGAATGTCAGTGTTCTGTCATGGCCAGCGAAGAGCCCAGATCTCAATCCCATTGAGCATGTCTGGAAACTGTTGGATCGGAGGGTGAGGACATGGGCCATTCCCCGCAGAAATGTCCGGGAAATTGCAGGTGCCTTGGTGGAAGAGTGAGGTAAAATCTCACAGCAAGAACTGGCAAATCTGATGCAGTCCATAAGGAGGAGATGCAATGCAGTACTTAATGCAGCTGGTGGCCACACCAGATACTGACTGTTACTTTTACATTTTGACCCCCCCCCCACCCCCCCCTTTGTTCAGGGAGACATTATTCAATTTCTGTTAGTCACATGTCTGTGGAACTTGTTCAGTTTATGTCTCAGTTGTTGCATCTTGTTATGGTCATACAAATATTTACACATGTTAAGTTTGCTGAAAATAAAGCCAGTTGACAGTGAGAGGACGTTTCTTTTTTTGCTGAGTTTATATAGCCTACCAGCTGTGGTCAACAATTTCAGCATCATTTCGCGCTGCTCTGAAACAAGCATGGAGAAACGAAAATGTTCAATTATATTCTATGATATTCTTAAGATATATGTGTTGACTGAATATAAGCAAGGCATGTCTGCTAAATAATCAATTTGAAGGCACAGTCCTATAGCCTCGGCACCTACATAAAGCTGAGACTCACTCATTCATGACTTTGGATCAAAATAAATAAGTACCAACATTCTTTCTGATAGTCTTTAATAAAGAAATGTTTTGGTTATCCTGACCTGGACACCATGTACAGTATTACAATAGCTCATTATGGGCTATTAGCAGGACAATGTACGCTTACCAACACCTCTCTGTAATTTGATACTTTGTGCATGGCAATTGACCAGCATTAAAAACTTTGTGGATGTGGCCTCCCGAGTGGCGCAGCGGTCTAACACTGCATCGCAGTGCAAACTGCGTTGCTA
Organism: Salvelinus fontinalis; assembly: GCF_029448725.1. NCBI lineage: Eukaryota > Metazoa > Chordata > Actinopteri > Salmoniformes > Salmonidae > Salvelinus > Salvelinus fontinalis. The sequence continues at coordinate 21,923,267 of NC_074676.1, forward strand.
CAGATGCTGGTTGGATACCCGTGCCGGCCGCCATCGGGAGACCCTTGAGGCGGCTTTTGGTTCCTCTCCAAAAACAGAAATAAATACATTCTGAATAACAAACTTGCTTTATTTACAAATTAGTGAGAATGTCTCACCCCATGTCCAAGATTGGCCTTTTTCTATCTCACTCTAGGTGACAAAATCATCTCCAAAATATTGTTATTTTTTAAACAAAGCTATTAATTATTACTATTAATTAATTTAGAATTTTATAAAAGCCCCTCAGATATTCTCACAGATCAGATTTGTCGTAATGAAATATGCCCCTTAAATATTAATTTAGAATCCTCCAATCCTCTAAATGTAATTATTGGTGGAGTCACGTCATTGAAAAAATATATTTTTAAATATACTGTAGGCCTACCGTAGGCGACATGACTCACTAGTGTTGAGCAATGTTCTGTTAAAAGTGGTGTAGGTCTTATTTATTTTAAAAGTATATTGAAGTTAGAATGCTATGCTCTTACTACTGTAGCCTACTCCCGACCTTCACGTTGGACAGCGCCATATTTTCCGTTCAAACCTAACGGAAACCCTGAGGGTTTCGTTTTTTGTTTTTCTTGGAAATAGAAACACCATAATATTAATCAAATTAATTAAGCAACATTTCTTAAAATGAATCCCATATATGACGTTCAGCCACTATTGAAGGCTATCAAATGCTTCTCAAAGATGCCCTCTGGTGGTAAAACTAGCACTAACTAGCATTAATGGCAACACTGGCTGACAATTAAATAACGTGCCATTGAACTCTGTGGCAGCCCGCAAGATGTGCTGCAGTATGACGCAACTTTAATGGAGGAACCACTGTTCATTTCTATGTATAAGATGGGTCATATCATTATAAGTACCAGAGAGCCCACTATGGAAATGTGATGTGTTTGAAGAGTATATTGTTCCAAGCAATATGTCTAAAAATAAGCAAAATCAAAAAGGGTTGAGATATTCATATTCGTATTTTTTATGTTGAATAACTCAATGTAAGAAAACATTTCAGAATCTAGACATAGTTCATATTTGAAAGCGCATTGTATAATGACACCAATATATTGTCTTTATCGTGTAGGGTTCACAGATCTCACAGGAGGCATGTGTAGGTCTAAAAAAGGGCCTAAAACAGCCACAAATGTAAAAATCATGTTGAACATCCTTCCTGCCAATGACGTTTCTGTGTGAGAATTCCCAGAACAATCTGAGATACCAAAATATTTTCCACTCCCGCTGGCATGGAATAAATCATGAGGATCTTAGCTACCAAACAACACATGTAGCACATGCTCTTATTGGACGACTTATACTCCTTGATCTGTGTGTGTGTGTGTGTGTGTACCTGGTAAAGATGTCTGTAGAGATGGTCTCTAGGTAGAGCAGGGCATCTGCTATCTGGTGAACAGCCTCCTCCCTCCTCAAGTCTGACTGGATCAGAGGCACAGAGTACACCTGACCCTCGAGACACTGCTTCACACTCATCCTACACACACACACACAAGAAACAATGAGTGAGTGATGAATGAAGGAGAGAGAGAAAATCTTCTGCATTATCATAGACAGCAGACATTTCCTCAAATGTCAATTTGGCTTCTCACCAAATTACTGTACGACAGACCACGTATTCACCCTGCACACCCTTATTGACAAACAAACAAAACAAAAGCCTTTTCATGCTTTGTTGATTTCAAAACAGCTTGACTCAATTTGGCATGAGGGTCTGCATTATAAATTGATAGAAAGCGGTGTTGGGGGGAAAACATCCAACATTATAAAATCCATGAACCCAACAAATGTGAAAAAAAACTGTCAGTATCTGGTGTGACCATAATTTGCCTCATGCAGTGCGACATCTCCTTTGCATAGAGTTGATCAGGCTGTTGATTGTGGCCTGTGGAATGTTGTCCCACTCCTCTTCAATGGCTGTGCGAAGACGCTGGATATTGGCTGGAACTGGAACACGCTGACATACAGGTGGCTTATGGTAGAGAAATGAACATTCAATTCTCTGGCAACAGCTCTGGTGGACATTCCTGCAGTCTCAGGAATGTCCTCTCAAAACTTGAGACATCTGTGAAATTGTGTTGTTTGAAAAAACTGCAGATATTAGAGTGGCCTTTTATTGTCCACAGCACAAGGTGCACCTGTGTAATGACCATGCTGTTTAAATCAGCTTCTTGATACACCACACGTCAGGTGGATGGATTATCTTCGAAAAGGAGAAATTCTCCCTAACAGGGATGTAAACAAATTTGTGCACAACATTTTTGAGAAATAAGCTTTTTGTGCGTATGGAACATTTCTGGGATCTTTTATTTCAGCTCATGAAACATGGGACCAACACTTTACATTGCGTTTATATTTTTGTTCAGCGTATATCAGCGAATTTGCGAGGGCACTAGAACAGTCTGCAGCACCTGGCCTCACCCTACTAGACTCTGTAGTCAAATGTTTACTATTTGCAGATGATCTGGTGCTTCTGTCCCCAAACTAGAAGTGCCTATCACAGCACCTAGATCTTCTGCATAGATTCTCTCAGACTTGGGCTCTGACAGTCAATAACGGTATTCCAAAAAAGGTCCAGTTGCCAGAGCCAGCACCACATTTAACTTCCACAAAGATGTGAACAATCTGAGAGACAAGGCAAGAAGCCTTCTACACCATCAAAAAAAAGATAACATTTGACACACCCATGTGGCTCAGTTGGTAGAGCCTGGCACTTGTAATGCCAGACTTGTGGGTTCGTTTCCCACATGGGACCAGTAACAAAAATATATGCACTCACTACTGTAAATCACTCTAAATAAGAGTGTCTGCTAAATGACAAAAATGTAAAGCATACCAATTAGGATCTGGCTGGAATCAGTTATATAACACATTGCCCAATATGGTTGTGAGGTCTGGGGTCCACTAACCAACCAAGAATTCAAAAAATGGGACAAACACCAAATAATGAATGCGGAGCAGAATTATGATGATTCCCGCTAATTATCAAAATCCAGAAAAGATTGTTTATTTCCCTTTTGTTAATTGCCTATTCCATTTGCTTTGGTAATGTAAACATATGTTCCCCATGCCAATAAAGCCTTTTGCATTAAATTGAATCGAGAGAGATCATCCTGATCCAAGATGGCGTAGCAGTCGGACGTCTTTTGTCCTTGTCTTGTCGTGTCCCGTGTATAAATCGTGTATATATCTTTTTATATTTTTTTCTTTGCATATATTTTTTATATTTTTCTTAACCTCAACATACTCTCCTGCAATCTGCCTCAACCAATGTGGTATGGATGTGCTATTTTCTTTACTTTGAACCGGAACCCCCAACAGAAGCTAGCCAGCTAACTAGCTAGTAGTCAGCTAGCGGTCATCAGCTACCTTTAGCCCGGACAACTTTCGCCAGTCTGCACAGCGCAACTCAAACCAGAGCAAATCGGACTGATTCCTACCGCAAGCTCTGAACCTTTTCACCTGGATCATCGCAGCTAGCTAGCTGCTACCCGAGTGGCCACTCCTGGCAATGTCTTTGTCCCAAAGCAAGAACCAACTAGCCTTTGCTAAGCCCATCTTCCGGCTAGCCAAAGAGGTCCATCAGCCACTCCTTGGGCTATAATACCTATTTTGACAATTGGCCTGGACCCCCGCCGACCCATCATGACTGGACTACCGACGTAATTCAATCAAGCTTTTTTTCAACTGGCTCCTCCGTCGCGACGTCCCCTGAATGCCCATCTGCTGGCCGTGGCCCGCTAGCTGTCTAGAGCATATCGGACTGTTAATTCTTTGGCCACTATACCTATTTTGCCAATTGGCCTAGACCCTTTCACCACACGGAGCCCTGCTGATCCACGACGACTGGTCTGCCGACAATACAGCGTGAGGGGGCTACTGCTGACTTCTTCCATCGAGACGTCCCTCTAACGCCCTTCTGCTATCCCCGGCCCGCTAGCTGCCTGAATCGCCATGTCTCCGGCCCGCCTGAGCCACTCACTGGACACCTATGATCACTCAGCTACGCATGCCTCTCCCTAATGTCAATAGGCCTTGTCCATGGCCATTTTAATTAGGAATTATTGCCTTATTTCACTGTAGAGCCTCTAGCCCTGCTCAAAACTCCTTCGATAACCCTTTAGTTCCACCTCCCACACATGCGGTGACCTCACCTGGTTTAAATTATGTTTCTAGAGACAATATCTCTCTCATTGTCACTCAATGCATAGGTTTACCTCAACTGTGTTCACATCCTACCATACCTTCGTCTGTACATTATGCCTTGAATCTATTCTACCGTGCCCAGAAACCTGCTCCCTTTACTCTCTGTTCCGAACATACTAGACGACCAGTTCTTACAGCCTTTAGCCGTACCCGTACTCCTCCTCTGTTCCTCTGGTGATGTAGAGGTTAATCCAGGCCCTGCAGTGCCTAGCTCAAGTCCCACTCCCTAGGCAATCTCATTTGTTGACTTCTGTAACCGTAAAAGCCTTGGTTTCATGCATGTAAACATTAGAAGCCTCCTCCCTAAGTTTGTTTTATTCACTGCCTTTGCACACTCTGCAAACCCGGATGTCCTAGCCGTGTCTGAATCCTGGTTTAGGAAGACCACCAAAAACCCTGAAATTTCCATCCCTAACTATAACCTTTTCCCGAGAAGATAGAACTGCCAAAGGGTGCGGAGTTGCAATCTACTGCAGAGATAGCCTACAGAGTTCTGTCTTACTATCCAGGTCTGTGCCCAAACAATTTGAGCTTCTACTTCTAAAAATCCACCTTTCCAGAAACAAGTCTCTCACCGTTGCCGCTTGCCATAGACCACCTTCTGCCCCCAGCTGTGCCCTGGACACCATATGTGAACTGATTGCCCCTCATCTATCTTCAGAGCTTGTGCTGTTAGGTGACCTAAACTGGGACATGCTTAATAACTTTTTAGGGATAGGGGGCAGCATTTTCACTTTGGATGAATAGCGTGCCCAGAGTGAACTTCCTCCTACTCTGTCCCAGATGCTAATATATGCATATTATTATTACCATTGGATATAAAACACTCTGAAGTTTCTAAAACTGTTTGAATGATGTCTGTGAGTATAACAGAACTCATATGGCAGGCAAAAACCTGAGAAAAAATCCAAACAGGAAGTGAGAATTCTGAAGCTGGTTGATTTTCAACTCATCGCCTATTGATATTCCAGTGGAATATGGATCTGTTTGCACTTTCTACACCTTCCAATAGATGTCAACAGTCTTTAGAACATTGAATGAAGCTTCTACTGTGATGTTGAGCCGGATGGGAGCTGTTTGAGTCAGTGGTCTGGCAGAGTGCCAGGTCCTGGTCATGCACATTCCACATGATATCGACTTGCGTTCCATTACTTCTATAGACACAAAGGAATTCGCCGGTTGGAATGTTATTGAATATTTATGATAACAACATCCTAAAGACTGATTCTATACTTAGTTTGACAAGTTTATTCGACCTGTAATATAACTTTGTGAAGTTTTCGTCCGAAGTATGCCTGGACCTGCACGAGCGTTTTGGATATGCGTACTAAACGTGCTAACAAAAGTAGCTACTTGGACATAAATAATGGACATTATCGAACAAAACAACAATTTATTGTGGAACTAGGATTCCTGGGAGGGCATTCTGATGAAGATCATCAAAGGTAAGGGAATATTTAGCATGTAATTTCGTATTTCTGTTGACTCCAACATGGCGGAGAAATGTTGTTCCTATCTGAGCGCCGTCTCAGATTATTGTTTGCTTTTTCAGTAAAGTTTTTTGGAAATCTGACACAGCGGTTGCATTAAGAACAAGTGTATCTTTAATTCTATGTAAAACATGTATCTTTCATCAAAGTTTATGATGAGTATTTCTGTTATTTGATGGGGCTCTCTGCAATTTCTCCGTATATTTTGGAGGCATTTCTGAACATGGCGCCAATGTAAACTGAGATTTTTGGATATAAATATGCACATTATCAAACAAAACATATATGTATTGTGTAACATGATGTCCTATGAGTGTCATCTAATGAAGATCATCAAAGGTTAGTGATTAATTTTATCTCTATTTCTGCTTTTTGTGACTCATCTTTGGCTGGGAAAATGGCTGTGTGTTTTTTGGACTTGGAGGTGATCTAACGTAATCATATGTTGTGTTTTCGCTGTAAAGCATTTTTTAAATCTGACACAATGGGTAGAATAACAAGATGTTTATCTTTCATTTGCTGTATTGGACTTGTTAATGTGTGAAAGTTACATATTTCCCAAAAATATTTTTGAGTTTCCCGCGCTGCCTTTTCAGCGGAATGTTGTCAGGGGTTCCTCTAGTGGAACGTGTGTCCTAGAAAGGTTAACACCCCAGCCATCCTACAATCTAAGCTTGATTCCCTCAATCTCACACAAGTGATCAATGAACCTACCAGGTGCAACCCCAAATCCGTAAACACGGGCACCCTCAGAGATATCACACTAATCAACCTGCCCTCTAAATACACCTCTGCTGTCAACCAGGATCTCAGCGATCACTGCCTCATTGCCTGCGTCCGTAATGGGTCTGCAGTCAAACGACCACCCCTCATCACTGTCAAATGCTCCCTTAAACACTTCAGCAAGCATGCCTTTCTAATCGACCTGGCCCGGGTATCCTGGAAGGATATTGACCTCATCCCGTCAGTAGAGGATGCCTGGTTATTCTTTAAAAGTGCCTTCCTCACAATCTTAAATAAGCACACCCCATTCAAAAAATGTTGAACCAGGAACAGATATAGCCCTTGGTTCACTCCAGACCTGACTGCCCTTGACCAGCACAAAAACATCCTGTGGCGTACTGCATTAGAATTGAATAGCCCCCGCGATATGCAACTTTTCAAGGAAGTTAGGAACCAATATACACAGGCAGTTAGGAAAGCAACGGATATCTTTTTCAAACAGAAATGTGCATCCTGTAGCACAAACTCCAAAAAGTACTGGGACACTGTAAATTCCATGGAAAATAAGAGCACCTCCTCACAGCTGCCAACTGCACTGAGGCTAGGAAACATTGTTACCACCGATAAATCCACTATAATTGAGAATTTCAATAAGCATTTTTCTACGGCTGGCCATGCTTTCCACCTGGCTACCCCTACCCCTGTCAACTGCCCTGCACCCCCCACAGCAACTCGCCCAAGCCTCCCCCATTTCTCCTTCACCCAAATCCAGATAGCTGATGTTCTGAAATAGCTGTAAAATCTGGACCCCTACAAATCAGACGGGCTAGACAATCTGAACCCTGTCTTTCTAAAATGATCTGCCGAAATTGTTGCAACCCCTATTACTAGCCTGTTCAACCTCTCATATCGTTTGAGATTCCCATAGATTGGAAAGCTGCCGTGATCATCCCCATCTTCAAAGGAGGAGACACTCTAGACCCAAACTGCTACAGACCTATATCTATCCTACCCTGCCTTTCTAAGGTCTTCGAAATCCAAGTTAATGAACAGATTACCGACCATTTCGAATCCCACCGTACCTTCTCCGCTATGCAATATTGTTCAGAGCTGGTCATGGGTGCACCTCAGCCACGCTCAAGGTCCTAAACGATATCATAACCGCCATCGATACGAGACATTACTGTGCAGCTGTATTCATCGACCTGGCCAAGGCTTTCGGCTCTGTCAATCACCACATTCTTATCGGCAGACTCAACAGCCTTGGTTTCTCAAATGACTGCCTCACCTGGTTCACCAACTACACCAACTACTCCAGCATCACTACTCTGGACGGTTCTGACTTAGAATATGTGGACAACTACAAATACCTAGGGGTCTGGCTAGAATGTAAACTCCCCTTCCAGACTCACATTAAGCATCTCCAATCCAAAATTAAATCTAGAATCGGCTTCCTATTTCGCAACAAAGCATCCTTCACTCATGCTGCCAAACATACCCTCGTAAAACTGACTATCCTACCGATCCTCGACTTCGGAAATGTCATTTTCAAAATAGCCTCCAACACTCTACTCAACAAATTGGATGCAATCTATCACAGTGCCATCCGTTTTGTCACCAAAGCCCCATATACTACCACCACTGCGACCTGTACGCTCTCGTTGGCTGGCCCTCGCTTCATATTCTTCGCCAAACCCACTGGCTCCAGGTCATCTACAAGTCTTTGCTAGGTAAATCCCCACCTTATCTCAGCTCACTGGTCACCATAGCAGCACCAACCCATAGCACTCGCTCCAGCAGGTATTTCTCACTGGTCACCCCCAAAGCCAATTCCTCCTTCGGCTGCCTTTCCTTCCAGTTCTCTGCTGCCAATGACTGGAACGAACTGCAAAAATCACTGAAGCTGGAGACTCATATCTCCCTCACTAGCTTTAAGCACCAGTTGTCAGAGCAGCTCACAGATCACTGCACCTGTACATAGCTCATCTGTAAATAGCCCATCCAACTACCTCATCCCCATACTGTTATTTATTTTGCTCCTTTGCACCCCAGTATCTTTACTTGCACACTCATCTTCTGCACATCTATCACTCCAGTGTTTAATTGCTATATTTGTAATTATTTCACCACTATGGCCTATTTATTGCCTTACCTCCCTTATCCTACCTCATTTGCACACATTGTATATATACTTTTCTATTGTATTATTGACTGTATGTTTGTTTATTCCATGTGTAACTCTGTGTTGTTGTTTGCGTCGCACTGCTTTTCTTTATCTTGGCAAGGTCGCAATTGTAAATGAGAACTTGTTCTCAACTAGCCTACCTGGTTAAATAAAGGTGGAAAAAAAGAGAGAGTATGTAGCCATAATATAACATTTGAAATGTCTCTATTCTTTTGAAACTTCTGAGTGTAATGTTTACTGTTCATTTATGATTGGCTATTTCACTTTTGTTTATAATCCATTTCACTTGCTTTGGCAATGTAAATATATGATTCCCATACCAATAAAGCTCTTTGAATTAAATTGTGAGAGAGAGAGAGAGAGAGAGATGGCGCAGGGACAAAGGGATATTGCTAATGGAACTCTCTCTCTCTCTGACAGCAAAATGCAGAAACTAACCGCTCTACCCGTTCTGTCTTTTCACCATCTGTCAACAAAGATAGGTAGCTAACATCAGAGCTGCTTCTGAGCTTTCTTTTTTGTGGAGTTTAACGCCGTTTGGCATCCAATATGTTGCATTACCGGCCTCAACTAAACTACAGTATTAATCCATTACACTTTGTGATACAAAAGGGGAAATGGGAGAAATTTTTATAAAAATACTAATATAATGTTTTATTACCCTACACTCATTAAAAGCCACCACCTTATTCCACTACCTGAACCCTATCTGATCCTATGCCAGGCCAACGACAGAGGACGGGACACTACCACTCAACACACCCTGTAACTCTTCTGAAGTAAAATCTTGTACCCCCAAGTACTTCTCTGCAGCTGCCACCACAACATCTATTTTCTGTAACTTACATTCCATCTCTGTAGTACAGTTGATAACCATTGCTATGAACGCTAAGAAGCCAACCTTACTTAAACATATATCACTCATTGGCCTATCCTTCTATTCTGGACCAGATCTACTATTCACAGGGATCCTCTCAGAATCCCTCACCCTTGATCCACTCTCCTCTACCTTCTTCACTGCCTCAGCATAGGGCATCTTCTGCACTACTCTGACCCTGGCCACCTCAACCTGCCTCTTTCACACAGGACACCGCCGATCCCCTGCAACATGGGCACCCCTACGCAACTTTTTCCACCGAAACTACACATTCTTCTGTCCCATGTCCTCCTGCACACTTCCCACATCTTGGAATCTCCCTCCTACACACTTCTTTCTGCAACATGCCCATAAACGCGACACCTGTAACTCTGCAGTGTATTCGGCATAAAAGCTTTAACAGTATAACTCATATATCCTAACATTACTTGTCTGGTAAAGACACCGAATCAAATCTCAAAAGAACAGACTATCACCTCTGTTTCATCAAGCTCCCCATCGCACAAACACCAGGAATCTTCAACTTAAATTGCTCCACCTTTACACACAGCCGCAGGAAATAGTTTGGGGGTGTTGCGATTATTTTGCTGACGGGGAGGAGGTGAGGATGCAGAAAAAAGTAATAGCATGCGCTGAAAACATCTATATAAGTCCGCTAATACAGGACAAAGGGATGGGTTCCAACCTCGTAAAAAATCTCACTCCCACTGGACCAAATGTATCTTTACCATAACCATATCCATCAATGCAGGGCTCGGGCTTCGAGCTCCTCACAACACCTTCTACCTCTTCCATTTCACCTCCAAAACTCAAACTGGCGTCCGACACACTCTGAACTTGACACCAAACATCATCGACATACAGAGGGTTATTGTTATTGCTACCTTCATCAGATTCAAACCTATCCTCTGCATCCCTCAGTCTTTTCAACATCCTCTCTCTTTGCCTCGAATCCTCCTTCCTAAACCAATTACCCGACTTCTGAAAATATATAACTTTTCCAAGCCGGAATATCCTTTCAGGCTCCTCGAGAGACACACTAAACCTGCGTTACAACTCAACCAGTTAGCAAGTCTGACATTTCCGAGGTTCCTAGTTCCGACTTGTCCATGAACGCGGCATCTGTGTCGGTCTCGGCTGACTGTCATGTGACGGCGTTTACCACCTCCCCCCCTCAGATCCAGGAAAGAATGTTCTCTCAGCTGTCCTTCACAGATAATCAATAACTGTATATATACAGATAACTAACTTGGGAGTGAAGCAACAGCCTTGGCAACTCACCTTTATGTTGAGGTCCCATATTATATGACAACGTTAGCATTCTTAGCAAGCTAGCTAGGTCACGTTAGCATTGTCCAGTTAGCTAATTAGTAATGTGCAGCAGACCCTGTAAATCCTGTCTACATGAATTTCTCCACTACGAAAATACTTACACCAGAGAGCTTCTCATATCATGCCCGCTCTCGGCAGAGACGCTACCCAGCTACATCCCCAGGGCCGTGGACCCATATCTCGGCAGACTGACACTCACAAATTATTCAAATAATCACTAAGCTTTCTTATGATCGATGATTTAATTAAGTTAATGTATGTTTCATTGGTCTTACCTGACCACTGACAGCATATAGTGTGTACACGGTCGCTGAGAGTTCTTTCTTCTTCGATTAGGGTTAACGTCGGTTGGCATCCAATATGTTACATTACCGCCACCTACTAGACTGGAGTACAACTCGCTTATACTTTGCTTGAAAAAATAAATAAACAAATAACCTACCCTCTAATATTACACTCGCAAAAATTCAAAATAAAAATAACACCATCATACTACACTATTTAAAATTATTTAGCCCTGCCTCATGCCAACAACCTAAAAGGACGAGACACCACCACTTAACACACCCTGTAACTCTTCTGATGTCAAGTCTCGCACACCCAAATACCACTCTGCATCTGCCACCACAACCTCAATTTTCGGGGACTTCCGATCCATCCCTGCAGTATAGTTGATAACAATTGCTATAAATGCTAAAAATCCAATCTTACTGAAACATACAGTGGGGCAAAAAAGTATTTAGTCAGCCACCAATTGTGCAAGTTCTCCCACTTAAAAAGATGAGAGGCCTGTAATTTTCATCATAGGTACACTTCAACTATGACAGACAAAATGAGAAAAAAAAAATCCAGAAAATCACATTGTAGGATTTTTTATGAATTTATTTGCAAATTATGGTGGAAAATAAGTATTTGGTCAATAACAAAAGTTTCTCAACACTTTGTTATATACCATTTGTTGGCAATGACAGAGGTCAAACGTTTTCTGTAAGTCTTCACAAGGTTTTCACACACTGTTGCTGGTATTTTGTCCCATTCCTCCATGCAGATCTCCTCTAGAGCAGTGATGTTTTGGGGCTGTTGCTGGGCAACACGGACTTTCAACTCCCTCCAAAGATTTTCTATGGGGTTGAGATCTGGAGACTGGCTAGGCCACTCCAGGACCTTGAAATGCTTCTTACGAAGCCACTCCTTCATTGCCCAGGCAGTGTGTTTGGGATCATTGTCATGCTGAAAGACCCAGCCACGTTTCATCTTCAATGCCCTTGCTGATGGAAGAAGGTTTTCACTCAAAATCAAATCTCAAATCTCAAATCTCACGATACATGGCCCCATTCATTCTTTCCTTTACACGGATCAGTCGTCCTGGTCCCTTTGCAGAAAAACAGCCCCCAAAGCATGATGTTTCCACCCCCATGCTTCACAGTAGGTATGGTGTTCTTTGGATGCAACTCAGCATTCTTTGTCCTCCAAACACGACGAGTTGAGTTTTTACCAAAAAGTTATATTTTGGTTTCATCTGACCATATGACATTCTCCCAATCTTCTTCTGGATCATCCAAATGCTCTCTAGCAAACTTCAGACGGGCCTGGACATGTACTGGCTTAAGCAGGGGGACACGTCTGGCACTGCAGGATTTGAGTCCCTGGCGGCGTAGTGTGTTACTGATGGTAGGCTTTGTTACTTTGGTCCCAGCTCTCTGCAGGTCATTCACTAGGTCCCCCCGTGTGGTTCTGAGATTTTTGCTCACCGTTCTTGTGATCATTTTGAGCCCACGGGGTGAGATCTTGCGTGGAGCCCCAGATCGAGGGAGATTATCAGTGGTCTTGTATGTCTTCCATTTCCTAATAATTGCTCCCACAGTTGATTTCTTCAAACCAAGCTGCTTACCTATTGTAGATTCAGTCTTCCCAGCCTGGTGCAGGTCTACAATTTTGTTTCTGGTGTCCTTTGACAGCTCTTTGGTCTTGGCCATAGTGGAGTTTGGAGTGTGACTGTTTGAGGTTGTGGACAGGTGTCTTTTATACTGATAACAAGTTCAAACAGGTGCCATTAATACAGGTAACGAGTGGAGGACAGAGGAGCCTCTTAAAGAAGAAGTTACAGGTCTGTGAGAGCCAGGTTGTTTGTAGGTGACCAAATACTTATTTTCCACCATAATTTGCAAATAAATTCATTAAAAATCCTACAATGTGATTTTCTGGATTTTTTTTTCTCATTTTGTCTGTCATAGTTGAAGTGTACCTTTAATGAAAATTACAGGCCTCTCTCATCTTTTTAAGTGGGAGAACTTGCACAATTGGTGGCTGACTAAATACTTTTTTGCCCCACTGTATATCACTTGTTGGCCTATCTGATAATTGCTTGTTTATTATTCTCCGCTAAAACACAACAACGACCCTCTGTGTCTCTCAGCATGAAACTACAGCCACAATAACGATAAGCCATAATAATAGAATTTGCGGGTCGCCTTCAAAATACATGTCACCTGTTGAAACTTATTCATTCGGATACAAAGAGGATTAATGCCGTATTTAGACTAGATAATGTTAAACAAGGTTGGAATGTTCTGTAGGTTAGGCTTTACAGTCCAATATTAATATTCAATACCCACAATAGACTGAGTGGGGAGGTGATTTCCCACAGTCAAGTCCTGCAATAAGAGCTATGACGCTAATATTTGTGGTTGTCACTGAGTAGGCTGATACCACATAGGTAAGGCTCTACACCGCTTATACACTGTGGACAATTAAGAACACCTGCTCTTTCCATGACATAGACAATTCAGGTGAAAGCTATGACCTCTTGTAAACTCAGCAAAAAAAGAAACATCCTCTCACTGTCAACTGCATTTATCTTCAGTAAACTTAACATGTGTAAATATTTGTATGAACATAACAAGATTCAACAACTGAGACATAAACTGAACAAGTTCCACAGACATGTGACTAACAGAAACAGAATAATGTGTCCCTGAACAAAGGGGGGGTCAAAATCAAAGGTAAGAGTCAGTATCTGGTGTGGCCACCAGCTGCATTGAGTACTGCAGTGTGTCTCCTCCTCATGGAATGCACCAGACTTGCCAGTTCTTGCTGTGAGATATTTCGACTCTGTCAATCACCACATTCTTATCGGCAGACTCAACAGCCTTGGTTTCTCAAATGACTGCCTCACCTGGTTCACCAACTACTTCTCAGATAGAGTTCAGTGTGTCAAATCGGAGGGCCTGTTGTCCGGACCTCTGGCAGTCTCTATGGGGGTGCCACAGGGTTCAATTCTCGGGCCGACTCTCTTCTCTGTATACATCAATGATGTCGCTCTTGCTGCTGGTGATTATCTGATCCACCTCTACACAGACGACACCATTCTGTATACTTCTGGCCCCTCTTTGGACACTGTGTTAACTACCTCCAGACGAGCTTCAATGCCATACAACTCTCCTTCCGTGGCCTTCAACTGCTCTTAAATGCAAGTAAAACTAAATGCATGCTCTTCAACCGATCGCTGCCCACACCTGCCCGCCCGTCCAACATCACTACTCTGGACGGTTCTGACTTAGAATATGTGGACAACTACAAATACCTAGGGGGTCTGGCTAGACTGTAAACTCTCCTTCCAGACTCACATTAAGCATCTCCAATCCAAAATTAAATCTAGAATCAGCTTCCTATTTCACAACAAAGCATCCTTCACTCATGCTGCCAAACATACCCTCGTAAAACTGACCATCCTACCGATCCTCGACTTCGGCGATGTCATCTACAAAATAGCCTCCAACACTCTACTCAACAAATTGGATGCAGTCTATCACAGTGCCATCTGTTTTGTCACCAAAGCACCATATACTACACACCACTGCGACCTGTACGCTCTCGTTGGCTGGCCCACGCTTCATATTTGTCGCCAAACCCACTGGCTCCAGGTTATCTACAAGTCTCTGCTAGGTAAAGCCCCGCCTTATCTCAGCTCACTGGTCACCATAGCAGCACCCACTCGTAACACGCGCTCCAGCAGGTATTTCTCACTTCTCACTGCCTGCCTCTGGGTCTGCACCTGGGTCATACCTGGAACGTGCTAGTATACAGTGGTTGAGTGTTTAGCCATGTCCTTTTGATTTGTTTTGTCCTGTAGTCACTGCCAGTTTAGTAGCCTTCGTTAATGCCTCTACAAATGCAATTGATATATAATACAAAATATGAATTGGTTTGCTGTAATACATAATTACTTATTCACTGTTAGCAATTGCTGTAATTTTATTACAATACAATTTAGCAGAATGCCATTGAGTTCCTGTCACACCCTGACCGTAGATTGCTTTGTATGTTTCTATTTTTAGTTTGGTCAGGGTGTGATGTGGGTGGGTATTCTATGTCTGGTTATTCTATGTTGTAGGTCTAGGTTTTCTGTTTCTGTGTGTTTGGCCTGGTGTGGTCCCCAATCAGAGGCAGCTGTCTATCGTTGTCTCTGATTGGGAGCCATATTTAGGTAGCCTGTTTTCCCACTTTTGTTTGTGGGTGGTTGTTTCCTGGGTTTGTGTCACCATTCAGGACTGTTTCAGTTTTAGTTTTCATTCATGTTGTAATTTTTGTATTTTGTAGTGTTCAGTTTATTATTAAAATATGACGAACACATACCACGCTGCATATTGGTCCGATCCTTCATACTCCTCAGACGAAGAGGACGAGAATTGTTACAGTTCCTATAAAGTGTTGCTCTTTACAGTACTGTACTGCAATATAGAATTACAGTAGCTAACTGTTCAAGCTTTGCTGTAAATTTACAGCAATTTGTTAGTGTACTACATTGTTGCCAGAAATGGGATGTGTGTGGGTTGATAGTGACTGGGCCACAGATAATTATTGCAGGGCAGATTGGCAAGGGAATAGGCACGTGGGTATGTGTGTGTTATATCACAGAGAAGTGCTCCTTTCATCTTTCATCTTGTCTCCTGCTGCACCATGGAAACTATCAGGGATACAGGATTTTCTTTCGCTCTCCCAACTCCCCATCACACACATACCTGAAATATTATTATCATGAGCAAACGGATAGGAGACAGGTCAAACACACACATACATGACTGTAATCAAGCAGCCGCATGGCAACAGCGCAGTCAGTAGGGGGTAACCATGGCAACAGTCAGTTCTTGGCTACCATAGCAACAACATAGCACTGGATTACAAACACCAGCTTGGTTTCATTCAGCCTTTATTTTACAACTTTGTCCAGATGACCTATTTGAACCATTAGGCCTTCCAATGATGACCTAGAGACAGACACAGCTGCAAACAACCACATACAGATCTTTCTCTCTCTCTCTCTCTCTCGCTCTCTCTCAATTCAATTCAAAGGGCTTTATTGGCATGGGAAACATATGTTTCCATTGCCAAAGTAAGTGAAATAGATAATAAACAATCAAGAATGAATAGTAAACATTACACTTACAAGTTTCAAAGGAATAGACACATTTGAAATGTCATATTATGGCTATGTACAGTGTTATGATGTGCAAATAGTTAAGGGAAAATAAATGGAAAATAAATTAACATAAATATGGGTTCTCTCTCTGTGTGTATGTGTCGGTGTGTGTGGGTGGGGTGGGGGGGGGGGGGGGCGTGAGTGCTTGCGTGTGTGAAGGGCTATAGTCCACAGACAGAGCATGTGTTGCATAATTCTTAAATACAGTAAATAACTCATAGATACAGAGTGTGCGCGCGTGCGCATTCATGTGTGATGACGCCACACGCCCCCGCCCAACTCGCTTTGCGTCGCATCTGGATCTGAAAACTGTCATCAGCAGCCGCAATCAGCAGCACAGCCGTATCGGTGGCCGCAAGGGAGAAGAGGAGAATCTAATCACGGGAAGACTGGAAGGTGTACCTCTACATCTGATCATCATATCTCTTTTTTCCTGTCTCTCTCTTGCTTTTTTCCTTTTGAATGGAATAGTCTCTTCTCTACACCCGATCATCTCTCACAGAAACAGAAGAGGTTTAAAAACATTAGAGTAACGTTACAACGAAGGGAGGGACTAATGGAGGAATAAAAATCAAAGGAGAAGAGAGGAGACATTTACCTCTCTCCTAGACTACACTCGATAATCTCAATATCGCTCTCCTTTGCGCTATCTCTCTCTGGTCATGGCTGTGCAGGGGACCAGCCTGCTAGAGAACCCGGTCCAGGCAATTCTGTACCTTAGAGAACTGACCACTATAGTTCAGAACCAGCAGAGCCTCATCCAGACACAGCGCCTGCGCATTGACGAACTGGACCGGCGCGTGGACGACCTGCTCGGGGAGAACAGGAATCTGCGCGATGCAAGAGTACAACATCATTATCATCATCCCCCGGACTCCAACCGGAACCTTCATCACCGTCATCCTCAGCACCCACATCCAGACACACAACCTCATGACACCGGGTCTCTGCCTGCCCAGCATCCGCCTGAGATCCACCCGGACCAAGAAAAGCCGCCTCCTCAGCCCGCTAATCCGGAGGACATGCAGTTGGTACCGGCCCAGCAGCAGTCACCGAGCCCTCCGCCAAGCGAGGCCGGCCCGGGCATGGGGGAGGACGGCAGGACCAGCCCGGGCTGCCGCGCACTGAATCCCCTGGTTCCCCTAGCTCCCCCCACTCTCTGCCGCTCGCTGGCTCTCGCCAATCAATCAGAGTGAGTCCATTTACTATCTTTTATCAACGCGAATGTGATAAAGTGTGTGTGCACTGTAAAAAAACTAAACAAAAACGAGTTGTTTCAACTAATTACTATTAAGTAACTGGTTCCACAGACTTTTGTTTGGTTAACGTAAAACTTCAAATAAACACTGAGTCTCAAATAGCCACCTGTCCCTTTTAATAGCCAGGCAATAGTACACATTTAAGCAAAGAAACACCCTTTCAAATAAACGCGGGGTCTAAATGAATGGTTTAGGAGGTTACCATGAATGACCATGAATTGTTTTAGGTTTAATGTTTGACTTGTTACATTAAAAAAATTCAGTAATGACTAGAATAAATGATGGCAATCATACGTTTTTATCGTCAGTAAGAAACTGCTAGCCATCTGCTAACAGCTGAAAACTGGTTCTTTTTCTTCTTCTTTTTCTTTACATTGTTATGGCAGACTACACCTGTTGGTATATTGCCGCCACCTACTATACAGGGTATTGAAACAAAAAATATTCAATATGGAGAAGAAGGGGGGCATACTGTAATACAAAAATAAACCAAACAACCATCCCACTCCTTCAGTCACATCTCTACATAGGCTCAGGTGCCTGGGAGGACGGAGCATTCATCGACACAACTGCGCTGTGCAGTTTATAACCAAAGTAATAAACCTTACAACGTCCACCTTCTTAATATGCAACATGTCAGGATCCCTCTGTTGACAAGGAACATCATCTGGTGTCTCAACTCCTACTACCATTACTTCTTCAACTTCACTCCTTTCTTCCACGTTTCTCAACGTCTATGGATAGGAGACATTCTGGACAGCCCTTATTATTGTCACTTCCTTCTGCTGAGAACTGCTAACTAACTGGCAAGCACAAGAACAATCAGCAACTTGGTGAGTACAGACCCCCAGAAATCGGCCGATCGCCCTCTAGTGGCGATAGTAAAAACTGCCACAAATGCATAGTCAAAGAGGAGAATTATTATTCTGTCAAGGAAAATTTCTTTTTTCTTTTTTTTCTTTTTACAGAGGCACACTGTACATGATAACACATTAGTGCCTGAAATGAAGAAATTGATTAAAATAGTGGAAGTAAATGCTGGAATTAAACAATTAAATATGCAAATTAGCAAAAGCTGTGTGCATTAAGAAAATAGATTCCTGGCTAAAATAGAAGCCTGTCTCTAATAGGCGCCTGTTGTGTTCAGTTATTTAATCAAATAAACGTCAGGGTATTAATTTAAGTTTTAAAATAAATGAGTTAGCCCAAATGTTGCTCCAATTTGAGAAAACGTTGGCAAAAATTCAGTTAACTTAAAATTACTTTTTTGCTAAACTTTGAGGACAGAGGGCGCTATTTTCACTTTGGGGGAAAATCGTGCCCAATTTAAACAGCCTGTACTCTATTCTTTCTTGTACAATATGCATATTATTATTACTATTGGATAGAAAACACTCTCTAGTTTCTAAAACCGTTTGAATTATATCTGTGAGTAAAACAGAACTAATTTGCAGCAAACTTCCTGACAGGAAGTGGAAAATCTGAAATCGATGCTCTGTTCTAGGGCCTGCCTATAAATGTGCTTGATATTTATTAGTATACATGCACTTAATACGCCTTCCACTAGATGTCACCAGGCAGTGAGAGAAGAAATGGAGTGTATAACATCATCTGAGGTCGAATAAAAGCTCTTGGCATGACGTGACCCCAATTTCCTGTTTTCTGGAACGCGCGAGAAGTGACCTGGTATTGCCTTCTGTAAAGCTGTCGTTATAGACGACTAATATCTTCGGCTTTGATTTTATTTGATACATGTGACAATATCATCGTAAAGTAAGTTTTTTCAATATAGTTTTATTAGATTATTGAAATTTTTTCGGGACGTTAGGCGTATTGCTTTGTCTGCGTATGTTCAGGAAGGAGAGCTTCGCGCCACTTTGCTAGCTTTCCGTGCTCTTTGACTGGAGAAGAGGACATTCTAAATCCAAACAACGATTGTTCTGGACAAAGGACCCCTTGTACAACATTCTGATGGAAGATCATCAAAAGTAGGACCCATTTTATGATGCTATTTCATATATCTGTCGAACATGTGTACTAGTAGTTAGCGCCCAGATTTTGGGCACGCTCTCGCTATAACATAAGCTGGATGTCGTAATGAAGTTATTTTTAGAATTCTAACACGGTGATTGCATTAAGAACTAGTGTATCTAACATTTCCTATACAACATGTATTTTTTAGTCATGTTTATGAATAGTTATTTGGTCAGAATAGGTGAGTTTTAGAAAAATATCCGCACATTCTGGGAAAAAGATGCTACGTTAGCACAATGTATAACCACTGATTTCAGCTCTAAATATGCACATTTTCGAACAAAACATAAGTGTATGTATAACCTGATGTTATAGGACTGTCATCTGATGAAGCTTATCAAGGTTAGTCAAAAATTATATATCTTTTGCTGGTTTGTTACGATCGCTAACTTTTGCTGCTGGTAAATGGCTTGTGTTTCTGGCTATTGTGGTAAGCTAATATAATGCTATATTGTGTTTTCGCTGTAAAACACTTAAAAAATCGGAAATATTGGCTGGATTCACAAGATGCTTGTCTTTCATTTGCTGTACACCATGCATTTTTCAGAAATGTTTTATGATGAGTATTTAGGTATTCCACGTTGGTCTCTATAATTACTCTGGCTGCTTCGGTCCTATTGTTGACAGTAGCTGTGATGGTAGCTGCAATGTAAAACTGATTTATAGCTCAAATATGCAAATTTTTCGAACAAAACATAGATTTATTGTGTAATGTTATAAGACTGTCATCTGATGAAGTTGTTTCTTGGTTAGTTTGGTTGGTTCTTGGTTAGTTTGGTTGGTTTTCTGCAAGCTACCTGTGCTGTGAAAGAAATGTCTGTGCTTTTTTGTATTTGGTGGTGAGCTAACATAAATATACGTGGTGTTTTCGCTGTAAAACATTTAAAAAATCGGACATGTTGACTGGATTCACAAGATGTTTATCTTTCATTTGCTGTATTGGACTTGTTAATGTGTGAAAGTTAAATATTAAAAAAATATATTTTTTGAATTTCGCGCTCTACCTTTTCAGTGGAATGTGGGAGGAGTTCCGCTAGCGGAACGCTGGGGCTAGACAGGTTAACTTAAAATTATTTTTTTGCTAAACTTTTCTCATATATTTATTCAACTAGAAATTATTATTTGGCCATCTTACCTAAAAAAAAGCTGTGGAACTAGTGTAACAGTCCTGACCTGTTTTATGTTGTTTTTTATGTGTTTATGGTCAGGGCATGTGTTTTGGGTGGGCAGTCTATGTTATCTGTTTCTATGTTGGTTTTGGGTTACCTGGTATGGCTCTTGATTAGAGGCAGGTGGTTTGCGTTTTCCTCTAATTAAGAGTCATATTTAGGTAGGGCGTTCTCACTGTTTGTTTGTGGTGATTGTCTCCTGTGATGTCTCTCGTGTTGTCGATGTTATTCACTTACGGGGCTGTTTGGCTGTTCGTGCGTTTTGATGTAACGTTCCTGTCCGTGAGTTTAAGTTTAGTGATGTGAGTTTATGTTCAGGTTTCGTTCTACGTCGTTTTCTTATTTTGTAAGTTTGTTATAGTGTTTGTTTTCGTGTTGCCATCTTCATCGTTGTTATAAAATAAAAGATGGCTTATTTCCCGCAAACCGCATTTTGGTCTGAAGATCCTTCTCTCCTCACCTCATCCGAGGATGAGGAGAGCGACAGCCTTAACAGAATCACCCACCACGCTAAGACCAAGCGGTATGGGAATGCTCTACGGAGCAACAAGGACTTCTGGACTTGGGAGGAGATCCTGGACGGTAGAGGACCTTGGGCTCAACCAGGGGAATATCGCCGTCCAAAGGAGGAGTTGGAAGCAGCGAAGGCTGAGAGACGCTGGTATGAGGAGGCAGCGCAACGACGCGGTTGGGAGCCCGTGAGTCAGACCAAAAAATTTCTTGGGGGGGGGCACACGAGGAGTGTGGCAAAGCCGGGTAGGATACCTGAGCCAACTCCCCGTGCTTACCGTGGAGGTAGAAGGCGTCGTACTGGTAAGACACCGTGTTATGCGGTAAAGCGCACGGTGTCCCCAGTACGCGTGCTTAGCCCAGTGCGGGCTATTCCACCTTGCCGCACTGGGAGGGCTAGGTTGGGCATCGAGCCGGATGTCATGAAGCCGGCCCAACGTATCTGGCCTCCAGTACGTCTCCTCGGGCCGGCGTACATGGCACCAGCCTTACAGGTGGTGTCCCCGGTTCGCCTGCATAGGCCAGTGCGGGCTATTCCACCTCGCTGCACTGGCAGGGCTACGGGGATCATTCAACCTGGTAGGGTTGGGGAGGCTCGGTGCTCAAGAGCACGTGTCCTCCTTCACGGTCCGGTAGACCCGGTGCCACCTCCATGTACCAGTCCTCCGGTGGCAGCCCCCCGTACCAGGCTGTCTCTCCGGGTTCTCTCTCCTGCTGTTTCCTCCTCTCCAGCGCAGCCAGTGCCTAGACCACGCACCAGGCTGTCTCTCCTTCTCCTTCCTACAGAGCCATCCGTCTCCCCAGCGCCATCTGAGCCATCCGTCTCCCCAGCGCCATCTGAGCCATCCGTCTCCCCAGCGCCATCTGAGCCATCCGTCTCCCCAGCGCCATCTGAGCCATCCGTCTCCCCAGCGCCGTCTGAGCCATCCGTCTGCCATGAGCCTGCAAAGCCGCCCGTCTGTCATGAGCCTGCAAAGCCGCCCGTCTGCCATGAGCCTACAGAGCCGTCCGCCAGACAGGAGCCGCTAGAGCCGCCCGCCAGACAGGAGCCGCTAGAGCCGCCAACCAGACAGGATCTGCCAGAGCCGCCAACCAGACAGGATCTGCCAGAGCCGCCAACCAGACAGGATCTGCCAGAGCCGCCAACCAGACAGGATCTGCCAGAGCCGCCAACCAGACAGGATCTGCCAGAGCCGCCAGCGAGCCATGACCAGCCAGAGCCGTCCAGCCAGGACCAGCCAGAGCCGTCCAGCCAGGACCAGCCAGAGCCGTCCAGCCAGGACCAGCCAGAGCCGTCCAGCCAGGACCAGCCAGAGCCGTCCAGCCAGGAACAGCCAGAGCCGTCCAGCCAGGACCTGCCAGAGCCGTCCAGCCAGGACCTGCCAGAGCCGTCCAGCCAGGACCTGCCAGAGCCGTCCAGCCAGGACCTGCCAGAGCCGTCCAGCCAGGACCTGCCAGAGCCGTCCAAACAAGACCTGCCAGAGTCCCTCAGCCAGGACCTGCCAGAGTCCTTCAGCCGGGATCTGCCCCTTGTCCCGGTGCTGCCCCTTGTCCCGGTGCTGCCCCTTGTCCCGGTGCTGCCCCTTGTCCCGGTGCTGCCCCTTGTCCCGGTGCTGCCCCTTGTCCCGGTGCTGCCCCTTGTCCCGGTGCTGCCCCTTGTCCCGGTGCTGCCCCTTGTCCCGGTGCTGGTCCTTATCCTGGTGCTGCCCCTTGTCCCGGTGCTGCCCCTTGTCCCGGTGCTACCCCTTGTCCCGGTGCTGCCCCTTGTCCCGGTGCTGGCCGTTTATTTAGGGGAAGGTAGTTTTAGGGTGGTCATTGGAAGGGGTAGACAGAAGAGGGGAGTGACTATGGTGGTGTGGGGACAGCGTCCTGAGCCGGAACCACCACCGTGGTCAACTGCCCACCCAGACCCTCCCCTGGACTTTGTGCTGGTGCGCCCGGCGTTCGCACCTTGAGGGGGGGGTTCTGTAACAGTCCTGACCTGTTTTATGTTGTTTTTTATGTGTTTATGGTCAGGGCATGTGTTTTGGGTGGGCAGTCTATGTTATCTGTTTCTATGTTGGTTTTGGGTTACCTGGTATGGCTCTTGATTAGAGGCAGGTGGTTTGCGTTTTCCTCTAATTAAGAGTCATATTTAGGTAGGGCGTTCTCACTGTTTGTTTGTGGTGATTGTCTCCTGTGATGTCTCTCGTGTTGTCGATGTTATTCACTTACGGGGCTGTTTGGCTGTTCGTGCGTTTTGATGTAACGTTCCTGTCCGTGAGTTTAAGTTTAGTGATGTGAGTTTATGTTCAGGTTTCGTTCTACGTCGTTTTCTTATTTTGTAAGTTTGTTATAGTGTTTGTTTTCGTGTTGCCATCTTCATCGTTGTTATAAAATAAAAGATGGCTTATTTCCCGCAAACCGCATTTTGGTCTGAAGATCCTTCTCTCCTCACCTCATCCGAGGATGAGGAGAGCGACAGCCTTAACAACTAGTTACAACAGGGGAGTTGTAACTAGTTGACTGACCCCTCTCATTGAAGCCACGACAGTTGAAGGCCAACCGCAGTTCTGCAGGAATTTCCATGGCTTCAATGAGAGTGGGCAGTTTTTCTCCCCTGATTTGAACCTCTTGTTTCATGGCATTCCAAGCTTCCTGCTACTCCACCGTGTCTGTTTCAATTATCAGTTAATCTGACTATTCTCTCATCATTGATTTGATTGACTTATTTCAGCAATTGTAGGTTTTAATGTATAGTTGTCTAATGTTTGCTTTGCATATTTAATGTTACTCCTTAATCACTATGATAAATGCAATCGTTTTTCTTGAGTGTACTTTTAACAGAGTTGAGATATACTTTGAAGTGCAAAGTGTAGCAATGCAGGTGAAATCAGTCATTGATTTCTTAGCAGGAAGACTGGAATACTGTGAACCAAGAGGTTGTGAGTTCAAGTCCCAGGTAAAGAAATGTTGAGTATAATTGTAAGTATGGTGTCCAGTAGAGGTCAGCGGTTGAAAGTAGCTTGGAATTGAAGAAAGCACCGGAACCATGGGGAAAATCTGTGGGATCTCACATTATGGAACACATGGTTTGAAAAAGCATGGGATCAAACAAAGTTTCGGACATCATTGATGACGTACTTCTGATAAAGTGATACACGCATCGGCATACTGCTTCAGAGCTAGCTGCTTAGTGATTTGTGACATATGGAGCTCTGGTATCAAACGTAACATCACTATTAATTACTGTATAAATGAACATGCACAATGTAATCATGTGTCAAATATGTACGTTGAAAACATTGTATGTTAAAAGCAGTTCCACAGCCTTTTTTAAGGTAAGTAATGATTTCCAAATAATGATTTCTAGTTGAATGAACATATGAGACAATTTGAGGAACCACGTCATTTTAAGTTGACTGAATTTTTGCCTACAGTATGTCAAATCAAATAATCAAATCACATTTTTGTGTCACATGCGTTGTAAACAACATGTGTAGACTTACAGTGAAATGCTTACTTCTGGGCCCTTCCCAACAATGCAGAGAGAGAAAAAAGACAAATAATAGAAAAATAATAACACGAGGAATAAATACATAATGATTAACGATAACTTGGCTATTAAGTGCCTTCAGAAACTATTCACACCCCTTCACTTTTTCCACATTTTGTTGTGTTACAAAGTGGGATTCAAATCGACTGAACCAGGTTTTCTTCTAGGATTTTTCCAGTGCTTAGATCTATTCTGTTAATTTTTATCATAAAAAAACTCCCTAGTCCTTGCCGAAGATAAGCATACCCATAACACGATATGAAAAGTGATATGTGTTGTTGGATTTCCCCCCAAAATAACGGTTTAGGACCTAAAGTTAATTTCTTTGCCAATTTTTTACAGTTTTACTTTAGTGCCTTGTGAACAGGATGCATGTTTTGGAATATTTTTTTATTCTGTACAAGCTTTCTTCTTTTCACTCTGTCATTAGCATTGTGGAGTAACTACAATGTTGTTGATCCATCCTCAGTTTTCTCCTACCACAGCCATTAAACCCCTTTTAAAGTCACCATTGGCCTCATGGTGAAATCCCTGAGCGGTTTCCTTCCTCTCCGTCAACTGAGTTAGCAAGGACGCCTGTATCTTTGTAGTGACTGGGGGAATTTATACACCATCCAAAGTGTAATTAATAACTTCACCATGCTCAAAGGGATATGC
Organism: Salvelinus fontinalis; assembly: GCF_029448725.1. Lineage (NCBI taxonomy): Eukaryota > Metazoa > Chordata > Actinopteri > Salmoniformes > Salmonidae > Salvelinus > Salvelinus fontinalis. The sequence continues at coordinate 21,948,759 of NC_074676.1, forward strand.
AATGTCTGCTTTTTAAATGTTTTACCCATCTACCAATAGTTTCCCTTCTTTGCGAGGCATTGGAAAACCTCCCTGGTCTTTTTAGTTGAATCTGTGTTTGAAATGAACTGCTCGACTGAGGGACCTTACAGATAATTGTATGTTTGGGGTACAGAGATGAGGTAGTCTTTCAAAAATCTATTATTGCACACAGAGTGAGGCCATGCAACATATTATGTGACTTGTTAAGGAAAACTTTAATTCTAAACTTATTTAAGCTTGCCATAACAAAGGGGTTGACTCAAGACATTTCAGCTTTACATTTTTTATTAATTTGTAAAAATGTCAAAAACATAATTCCACTGACATTATGGGGTATTGTGTGTAGGCCAGTGACACAACATCTCAATTAAAGCAATTTTAAATTCAGTCTGTAACACAACAAAATGTGGAAGAAGTCAAAGGGTGTGAATACTTTTATAGGCAATGTATTATCCAACCACTGGACACAGATGTCAATTCAACATCTATTCCACGTTCGTTCAATGTAATTTTATTGAAATGACGTGGAAACAACGTTGATTCAACCAGTGTGTGCCTAGTCGGCATGCCCTTGTTCAGCCACCACTTCGGGAAACATAGGACATAACAGTTCTTCAAGTCCCGTTGATAGGATAGTCTCGAACGGAGCTCGTCCAGTTTGTTCTCTAGTTATTATACGTTCGCCAATAGAACGGAGGGTAGAGGCAGTTTATTTACTCGCCGTCGTAGTCTCATCAGGGAGATCGCTCTTTTTTCTCCTTTGCGCCGTCTCTTCCTCTTTCGAGTCACAGGGATTTGTACCTGGTCCGGAATGAGCAGTACATCCACAGCTGCTGACTCGTTGAAGTAGAAATCTTCATCCAAATCGAGGTTCGTGATTGCTGTTCTGATGTCCAGAAGCTGTTTTTGGTCAAGCGTTTAGTTTTTTTTTGGCAACACTTGGACCAAAAAGTTGAGTAAACTAAAAAAAGGCAGTGGAATCAGTTACTTAATAATAATTAGTTGAAAACACCAGATAATTTTTACAGTGCGTGTGTGTGTGCCAACATCGATTTCAACTCGAGTAGACCCATGGGGGACCAGGTTGTAAGATATAGGCCTGCCTGCTTTCCTGATGATGTCGTCTGGTACAATGGCAGGATAATCATGAGTGTGACGTGGAGAATTTAAAGTAGCGGATTATTTGCAGAGAGAGACCAAAACATAGGAGATTATATAACACACAGCTGTGTGTGTGTGTGTGTGTGTGTGTGTGTGTGTGTGTGTGTGTGTGTGTGTGTGTGTGTGTGTGTGTGTGTGTGTGTGTCTGTTTGGGTCTGTGTATGTGTTTGTTTGGAGGGATATTGCTGAAATGCATGCTACACCCTTGGCAAAGAAACACTGCTTTGAAACCTGGTTGAGGGGTGAGGTTTAAATATCAGACTGTAGTTGGATTGAAAACAACTCTACTGTTGTAGCTGTGTAGGTTACTGTTACAACTGTTGTAGACCTACTGTAGTTGGTTTAGCTGCAGCTCAGCTCTACTGTTATAACTTTAGTGGCCCTGTCCATGGTTCTGAATTCATTTGAATTAAACCCTGTGTGTGCGTGTGTGCATGTGTGTGTGTGCGCGCGCGCGCGTGTGTGTGTGTGTGTGATGTTCTGATTATGAGTGAAATCCCAGCAGGACTGCTGATTATGCTCTCTGGGATTCCTCTCCCACTGAGGACAAGAACAGAGTAGAAGAGATAAAGAGGGAAGAGAGGAGGGGAGATTGATGATGCTTAACTGTGAGGAAGAACCAGGGTTCCATGAGGCTGTTGGACCTGTAGACTGTTACTGATATTTAGACTTTGGAAGCATTGAGGAAATGGCAAACGGGATATACAGGAACTACAGTAGAAAATATCCAATTAGGTTAAGTCAAACATTTGTATTCTTGCAATGCATAAACCATAGAAAATAAAGGCTGTAAAATGTTTCCACTACATTCATTACTTCTCGAAGTTTTTTGCACAAATGCTTTTTTGTGATTGTTCATTATCCAGCATCAACTTATTTTTGTTCTATCAACATTTGCTATACCGTGAATATTCAAGAACAAGAATATTAGCTTTTAAGTCTTAATTTGAGGTTAGGGTTAAAATCGGGGGTAGTTTTAAAATACATTTAACAATCGTTTCCCCCCAATGATGACAACCATGTCTAGGGGTTAGTGTTCAGAGCTCTCTCTACCTCCCTCTCCTTCTCTAATTTTCTCTCCCTTCAACCACTACGTCTCTCCATATGATTGACAATACTCTCACATTACACAGTGCACAAACTACAAATGTCGGGGGATGAGGTGGAATCGGCACACTATATAACATACAGTACACACTAAAATAGGGTGGGGGGGGGGGGGGTCTGCTTATTTCTCCCCCCTCATCCTTCCAGCTGGTCCACATGTATCTGGCCCGCTTAGCCCTTAGAGCAAACTGTAATCAGCTACTCTCAGGACAGTGAGATAAGTAGAGATGAGAGGGGGAAAGAGAGAGTAACTGTCCGCTCTGAACCCCCGCTCCTGGATCATTTATAACATGTTAGAGTGTCTAGGCTAGGGCTAGGGGAGAGAGAGACTGAGTGAGAGAGCAGAGAGAAGGAGAGAGAGAAGAGGGAGATGTGTAGTGTTAAAATATTAACCTGCTCTCTGTGTTAGAGATGTTACAGCATTTGTGTGTGTTGTACAGACAGAGAGGTGACCTTGCTACGGCCAACACAGACAGAAAGATAACTCCACTGTTACCGGAGATAAAGCTCTGGGTTGGTCCTATGAGCTTTTTGAACCAGCTGGGTTTGAATTCTTCCTGTAACAGAGTTCCTACCTTGACGTTGTTTTGACAATATTTGGCATGACAACAAACATGATTTGCCACTGGTCTTATAAAAGCTAGAATGACTATGTATGCGGATGATTCCACACTCTACATGTCAGCACCCAAAGCCAGCGAGCTCACTGAAATTCTAAATAAGGAGTTATAGTCTCTTCACAGTCCCCAAGTTCAAATCAAATTCACAGCAACAAACAGTATTATACAGAGCCATGATCTCATGGAACTCCCATCTCCAATTACTCAAGCAAACAGCAAAATTACCTTTAAAAAAAAAGATGAAACAACATCTCATGGAACAGCGGGGACTGTGAGGGGCCACACACACAAACAAACACACACACAGACGCACTCTAACACGTCACGACAACGCCTCTTCCCCTTCAGATCCTCAAAAAGTTAAACAGCTGCACCAGCGAGAGCATCTTGACTGGCTGCATCACCACTTAGTATAGCAATTGGTTGGCCTCTAATTGCAAGGTGCTGCAAAGGGTAGTGGGTACGGTCCAGTACATCACTGGGACCGAGCTCACTGCCATCCAGGACCTCTATACCAGGCGTTTCAGAGTAAGGCCCAACAGACTCCAGCCACCCAAACCACAGACTGTTCTCTCTGATAACACACGGCAAGCGTTACCAATGCACCAAGTCTGGAACCAACAGGACCCTGAACCCTTCTACCCCCAAGTCATAAGAATTCTTAACAACACTTCTAAATAGCTAATCAAATGGCTACCCGGACTACCTGCATTGACCCTTTTTTGCACAAATTCTCTTGCACTGACTCTTTGCACAAACACTGGACTTTACCCTAACATTCACACACACACACACACACACACACACACACACACACACACACACACACACACACACACACACACACACACACACACACACACACACACACACACACACACACACACACACACACACACACACACACACACACACACACACACACACACACACCCTAAACCTAACCTTAACCCTTAACCTAACCATAAAAAAATATAATTAACTCTGCATTGTTGGAAAAGGACCCTTAAGTAAGCATTTCACTGTTGTTCTACACCTGTTGTCTACGAAGCATGTGACACTTTAAAACCCCAAAAAATCGGATTATTTTTAGTTATATTGTTTGTACTGTATATCGTATATTTTTTTATTGTGTGACTGTCCTGGTCTATCAGTGTATCAGTGTTTTGTTACTTGTATCATATGTTAATTTCTCTTTCACTGTGACAGAGGAGGAGGCGGAAAAAACTGTGTGTGTGTGTGTGTGTGTGTGTGTGTGTGTGAGAGAGAGGGAGCGAGAGAGATAAAGAGAGAGAGAGGGTAGCCATCTGAGTAACCATCTGTACTTGTTAAATCTTACTAAAACAACAGATATGTCTGATGTCTGAATTATTTTGATGTAGTTAATAAGGTTTGTGTGTGTTGAGAGAGTTTGGTTCTGATTCAAATCTGCGCTAATACCGTAAGAGTAAAATAACTCTTACCAACTCTTTGCCCCCTCTTGTCCCACCCACTTCTCCCCTTCTCACCACACTCCTATCTCCTCTCCCTCTCTTCCTCTACAGGAGTCAGACAATACTACATCAGTTCTGCTGTCCTGCCCCAGAGGCTGCTCCCACTGGCTCCTCCAGGTAAGGTTGAAATCTGAACTCTGAAATCACTCCATCGCGATCTCTTTTTCTCTGCCTCTTCCTCTGCGACTTTCTCAGTTTTTTAGCTGTCTTCTTTTCTTCTTCTGCCCACCTTTTTCTCTCTCTCTCTTTCTTACTTTTTTTCTTTCTTTCTCATTTCATCTTCCCTCTCTCCAGTCTACCCTGCAGTGCCATTACTGATTCTCTGAGGGGCTATCTAATGGCTCTGTGATTGTGCCCCTGTGGAACTCCCTTTAGTTTGTCTGTATGTGTTTGTGTGTGCTGCTCAAGCCATGTCCACACACTACACAAATGCCATCAGACTCCTTCTCTGTCTGTGTGTGGTTGCGTGGTAGTGAAAGTGCTGCCAGTGACTGATTCAACCTCTAGCCCTGAAGAGGTTGGAGGGAGCAGAGCAATGTTGTCATTACATTTTATGTCTATGAACTGGGAGTAGAGAAGTCAAGACCAAAACCGGGGTGGATACCGAGTTAAGACCGAGACTGCGAGTGGGGCGAGAGGTCCAAGACTGAGTCAAGGCCGAGACCAAAGAAATGCGAGTCCAATTCAAGACCGTGATTATAATTGTGTCAAATAGCCACCATAAGAGTTCAAAATGTTCTGTGTTCATGTTTCAGAAGAACATAATGGATTCTTTAAACATTTAGAATGGTGAAAAAATGCATGCTGAGGGCAAATAGAGAGCCACTCTACATACAAAGGATCACGAACCCAAACAGGTCGATAATAGCTCAAAATACAAAATATGTTTCAACTTCCCCCGGTCTCCCCTTACTAATAGTGAGCGCCAAATTTTCAAACAATTTCCCCCACTCCCCTATAGCCAATTTCCCCCACTCCCCTATAGCCAATTTCTCCCACTCTTCCCTGCCAAGGAAATTCTGATGAGCATGACAAAGTTTGAGGGTATTTTTCAATTAAAGAAAATGACAGTAATGTTACCAGTAAAGTAGGAAGCACAGGTTTCAATAGGCGATAATAAATGAATGTGTCATGAAATGAGTGTGGATATTTGGCCTGGCGAAGTGGTTTTATGCAGGGAGATTGTTCAAGATTGACGTCGAAATTGGACGTTTATCCATGTCTTGAGGAGGTTGGGAAATGTCTTCAAAACCAGCCACTAAGGGTAACAGTGATCGCTATTACCATCAAGTAGACTTGGGTTTTGATAGGGTGTTGATGAGTGCCTAACCTTAATGTTTTAACCCTATCCCAAACCTTAACCCTTACCTTAACCATTCGGAATGAGTGCATAAACTTAACCCTTAACTTCAAAATTTGATGTTTCGATAAATGGAACGATACAGTGCAGGAGGAGGAACGATATAGAGAAGCAGGAGGAACGATATAGAGAAGCAGGAGGAACGATATAGAGAAGCAGGAGGAACGATATAGAGAAGCAGGAGGAACGATACAGAGCAGCAGGAGGAACGATACAGAGCAGCAGGAGGAACGATACAGAGCAGCAGGAGGAACATCAAATTTGACGTTTGGGGAATGTGTATTAACGTTTATTTATGCAGTGAGACTGTGAGAGCTTGTTGGCTTTATGCTCTGACTGAATGTGAGCTGATAGTTATGGTCTCGGCTAGTCTCAGGAAGAAATTACGAGTCCTCATTGTCCAAGACTGAGTCAATGCCGAGTAAAAATATACCCGACACCGAGACAAGACCGAGACACTAAATATGTGGTCTCAAGACCGGGCTCGAGACGGCTTACTACAATACTGTTGCATATTATCTATCTAAAACAAGATGGGGGTCATCCAAGACTGAGTCAAGGCCGAGTAAAAATATACCCGACACCGAGACAAGACCGAGACACTAAATATGTGGTCTCAAGACCGGGCTGGAGACGGCCTACTACAATACTGTTGCATATTATCTATCTAAAATAAGATGGGGGTCATCACTCCATCGTATTTTAGATAGAATTGTGCGTGTCTGTTTGTGTATGTGCAGGTGTGTTTGTGTGTCCTCTGGCTGTAGGTCTCTGTGCGGCTCTTGAGTGATGTGAGATGACAGATGTTAATTTCTCTTTCACTGTGACAGAGGAGGAGGCGGAAAAAACAGTGTGTGTGTGTGTGTGTGTGTGTGTGTGTGTGTGTGTGTGTGTGTGTATGTGTGTGTGTGTGTGAAGCAGGAGTACTATTAAAGAGCCATTACTGTCCATATCTACTTGTCTGTTAAAGCCTTAAAAACATTTGAATATACTTTGATGTATTCTGATGCAGTGCTGAGGCATGGTGGTGTTTTTAATAGAGTCTTAATAAAATGCAGCCTCCAGCATGCGCCAAACTCACACACGCACACACAGTGTGTCAGGCTGTGTTAGCTGAATAGCAGAACAAGAGAGGAACATTATTGATGTAGTCATTATTTAAGCATGAGCAGTCTTTGCTTTTATACAGTAGCTGTGGTGTTAGAGCTGGCTTATATAACAACTGAAAGACTAAGAAAGATAAGTAAAGGACATACACACATACACACACATACATACATACATACGCTACTGTTCAAAAGTTTGGGGTCAAATGTCCTTGTTTTTGAAAGAAAAGCAAAAAAAAAAGTCCATTAAAATAACATCAAATTGATCAGAAATACAGTGTAGACATTGTTCATGTTGTAAATGACTATTGTAGCTGGAAACGGCAGATTTTTTAATGGAATATCTACATAGGCGTACAGAGGCCCATTATCAGCAACCATCACTCCTCAAATCAAATCAAATTGTATTTGTCACATACACATGGTTAGCAGATGTTAATGCGAGTGTAGCGAAATGCAGTGACCCCAAACTTTTGAACGGTAGTGTACATAAACACGTTGTCCCAGGGGTTGAAGGTGAGTGTTGTTGTTTCCATAGTGATCGGCAGCTGCTGAGTCTGGAGGGCGGGAATTCCTCCAGCGGACAGGAAGGAGAGGGGTCGGGGGGTGTGGCTCGGAGAGAAGGACCCAGCGACTACGAACTTGCCCTGGAGAACAAGACCAAACAGGTGTGTGTGCAGCGGGATACAGGCCGGCAGGCCGGCAGAAATGGAGCATGCTGCTGCCTGTGTGTGTTTCTTTCTCTCTCTCTCTCTCTCTCTCTCTCTCTCTCTCTCTCTCTCTCTCTCTCTCTCTCTCTCTCTCTCTCTCTCTCTATCTCTCTCTCTCTCTCTCTCTCCCCCCCCTTTTCTGCATCTCCTTCCCACTCCCCCTCTCTCTGAGTCTCAGAGGAAATTAAAGGGGATTGCTTGCTGAATAGAGATGTAGGATCTTAATTTGTGCCAGTTTGCTACAGCTGGAAAATACTCCTGCAGCCACAGGAAATGTGAAGTATTATGTGGATTGTAATTATTGGGCATTTTTGTAGGGGTGGATACATTTTTCGTACGGGAAAATCAAGTCTGAAATGTTTAAGTGGAAATGGCAAACTTCAAAAGCCTTTTTAAACCTTTTAAATCTCCTGCATTTCAGGAATGTTGTCCTGCAACAGGGTGATCAAATTAAGAAGAATGTCTTAATAAATTAGCTTTCTTTTTGACTTCTGTTTCCCTGAAACACAGTGATGTAGTGATTGGTGTCTGTGATGTAGAGGGATTGGAGTCTGTTGTACTGTTTTAGGAGAGGAGAGCTTGTCCTGCTATCCTTTTATTTTTGAGAAATATCCAGTTTAACAAATGGAGGCTTGTAGCATTGCTCTGTGACTACAATATCCCTCCCCCCCAAAACCTTACAAACAATATTTTTCTCTGTTCTCCTCTTTCCTCTCTCTCCCTCTCTGTCTGTAGATAGAGGAGTTGGAACAGAGGTACGCTGGTCACCTGGTGTCGCGGCGCGCTGCGTGTTGTATTCAGATGGCGTTCCGTCAGTACCAGCTCAGTAAGAACTTCCAGAAGATCCGGAACTCTCTGTCAGAGAGCAAGTTGCCACGCCGCATCTCCCTGCGGCGGCCCAACCCCAGCCGGAACCAAAAACCCACCCAGCGACACAGCTTCCTGTTAGAGACCGGGAGACCCCCCCTGCGCCCCAAAACACCCCCACCACCCCCTTCACGCTCCACCTCCCTGCCCCCCTCCCCCGCCACAGTCCCGGGCCCCGGGCCCTCGCTTACACAGCTGGAGGACTGCTTCTCAGAGCAGGTGGGCTTTATATGTAACACTTTAGCCTAGCGTTGTCTAGCATCAGTAAACAGTAAGCCTAGCGTAGCATCATAAACTTACAGGTGTTCCAATGACTCGTATTATGATTCTTATTCCAGGTACGCTCACTGGCCCATTCGATAGACGAGGCCCTGCGTGGGTGGAGCCTGTCGGAGGGGGTTGAAGGGGGGACAGGGGGGCTGCTGATGGACCCCAGGGCGTTTCGGATGGCTGCACAGAGTGCCTGTATGCCTCGCAGTGCCAGCTCCCTGCTCATGGCCTTCAGAGACGTCACGGTTCACATCGACGCCAACAACTACACTGTCTCCACGACTACCACCTCCACAACCACTGCTACCCACGGCAACACAGGGGCAGAAGCGGGAGGGAGCAGGCAAGTCTCAGTGGACGGGGGAGAGAGGGCAGGAGGGGTGAGGACTCAATCAACAACCTCCCAGCTGAGGGGTGAGGAGGAGTTTCCTGCCCCCCCTCCCAGTGAGGAGTTGTTGGAGGGAGGAGGGTCGAGAAGGGGGTCAACTGTGACAGGGCAGGGGGGAGAGATGGGGGGGCAGAGTGTCTCAGAGAGACTCAGTTCCACCTCCACCTCTACCTCAGCCCAGTCTAACCAGTATACCACTCAGTCCTCCTATTCCCAGTACCCCCAGTACTCCACATACCCCAAGGCTCATCACCCACAGTCCCAGCCAGGGTCCCAGTCAACCAGGGACCCCACCTCTGAGGCTCTCCAGGCCCTGGTCCTCTCTCTGCCTAGAGACCGCTGCCAGGACCCTACCTCCTGCCGATCCCCCACACTCTCCACTGACACGCATCGCAAACGACTCTATCGCATTGGACTCAACCTCTTCAACGTGTGAGTGCACACACACACACACACACACACACACACACACACACACACACACACACACACACACACACACACACACACACACACACACACACACACACACACACACACACACATATGCACGCAAATACAGACTTTATATACCTCATACCAGGGTTGTGCTCAATTCCGAATTTTGGAATTGACTTCCATTCAACTCATGATTTGAAATTTTAATTGAATTGGCCACAACCCACAGGATGTAGAATTTGAGTTTGAGTGACAGGAAGTAGCATTTAATTCAGTACAATTCAAAGAAATTCCTTTCAGTCGTAGAACATGAGAGTTTCATTTAATCTGAAAGGTCAAACTTCCAGATACCAAAGAATATGTCATTCTCTGGAAACAATGTACTCTTGTTCATGTACTCTTTTAACCTTAGTGCTTAGAATAGCCGATTATATTTCAACCAACCATTTCATTTGTGTGGCTTGTTTTTTTAAGTGTGAACTTGATGGTCAAACTAATGCATTCTGGGAAAATTTGTATTTCCCCCATATTAAACCAAATGTAAGGGATTAATGAAATATGATAACCTATAATATTTGCATAGAGGTTTCCCATGGGCACACAATGGTTGACTCAACGTTGTTTCCATGTCATTTAAATGAAATGACGTTGAACCAACGTGGAGTAGACGTTGAATTGACGTCTGTGCCCAGTGGGTTTGTTTTCCTTGATCATCCTTTTAAGAGTTAGTGCTGAAAATCAATTGCTTCAACAATATTTTATATGCATGTATATAACGACATGTTTGATGTTTTATGTACAAGATGTATATTTGTATAGATTATACCTAAAATAGAAGAGGCATTTGAATTGTATTTAATTTCACTGAATTCAATTCTATTTCCTTTAATTAAAATTAAAATTGCAATTCTGCATCCTGTTTACTACTTCAATTCAAATTTAAGAATTGAATTGGAATTTGAGGCATTCTCAATTCAATTCCCGGACACACACAGGGTCGAATTGTCCTTTAGCTACTCACAGAATTATTCACAGAACAGGTATCTGGTCTAGAGAGGGAAAAGGGAGAGAGAGAGAGAGAGGTGTTCTCTATATATAGTGGTACATACTGTTGGCCAGCAGCCTGTAGTTAATGTAAATTAGCTAAAGTGTATCACTGAGAGAGTTGCCTGTTACTTTACGGTCCTATCCACATCCACCCACACACAGATATTGTGCTGTCTATCTCTGCTGTAGGAACCCAGAGCGAGGCATCCACTTCCTGATCACGCGTGGTTTTGTCCCAGACACGCCCATGGGCGTGGCCCACTTCCTGCTACAGAGGAAGGGCCTGAGCCGACAGATGATTGGAGAGTTCCTTGGGAACAGTAAGCTGCTCTTCAACAGAGACGTCCTGGAGTGAGTCCACACACAAAATATAGCACACACACACGCACAGATAACCACACATACACACTTGAATGCATGCATATGGCATATACAATATGTTTTACACATACGTTAGGGTCCGGAATGATTGGATCCCTTGATAAAGACGAGCAAAAAAGACTGTATAAAATAAATAATACAAATACTGAGCTACTGTATATTGTATGAAGTGCTGGAAATAGTACCCAATCGTCATACTTGAGTATAAGTAAAGATACCTTAATAGAAAATGAAAAAGTAAAAATTGAAAGTCACCCAGTAAAATTCTACTTGAGTAAAAGTCTAAAAGTATTTGATTTTAAATATACTTAAGTATCAAAAGTAAAAGTATGAATCATTTAAAATTCCTTACATTAAGCAAACCAGACAGCACCATTTTCTTGTTTTATTTATTTATTTATTTATGGATAGCCAGGGGCACACTCCAACACTCAGACATAATTAACAAACAAAGCATGTGTGCTATGAGTCCGCCAGATCAGAGGCACAAGGGTTGACCTGGGACGTTCTCTTGATAAGAGGGTGAATTGGACCATTTTCCTGTCCTGTTAAGCATTCAAAATGTAAAGAGTACTTTTGGGTGTCAGGGAAAATGTATGGAGTAAAAAGTCCATTATTTTATTTCGGAATGTAGTGAAGTAAAAGTAAAAGTTGTCAAAATTACAGATACCCCAAAAAACAACTTAAGTAGTACTTGAAGTAATTTTACTTAATTACTTTACACCACTGATTGTATGCTCCAAAAATATTGTATGCTCAATTTAATTTTCATTTTATACTAATAAAATTGCTCAGAGAAAGTGATTTTGTTTAACAAGTAATACACATTTTTAAAAAATAAATATTGGATAATGACACTGAGCCTTTTTCTAAAATGTTTTATGAGATTGGAGAACACATTGTGAGGGATATTAGGTCATCCCTCCATACAGAATATTTCCAGATCCTTGACATCCTTCGTCTGTACTTATGGACTGCCCTATTCAATTCAAACCAGAGGTTTTTAACAGGGTTCATGTCTTGAGTGTGATGTTGATTTTGTGGTCAATTAACAATTTCTTTGTGGATTTTGATGTGTGTTTGGGGTTATTGTCCTGCTGGAAGACCCAGGACTAGTGGAAGCAAATTTTCCCCATAACATCACAGATCCACCATCAGATTTTATAGTAGGGATGAGGTATTTTCTGCATATGCATTGTTCTTTCGAAGGCCAAACCCACTGCTGGTGTGCACGGCCAAAGACCTCTATTTTCATGTCATATGACCGAGCACTGGTTCCAATCCAAGTGACGTTCCGTTTAGCAAACCTCCAAACTTTGGTCAGTTGACATGAAGGTAGAGCTCTTAGGCCACGCTCAACAATGGTGGGTTTGGCTTTCAAAATAACATTGCATTTGCAGAAAATGTTGACCTCTAGCTTTCTGAGAGTTTTGTATTACTTGTTAAACAAAATCTCTTTCTCTGAGCAATTGTATTAGTACAGTATATGTAGTTTGAGCATACAATATAGCATAGTATTTGTATTATTTATTTTATACAGTCTTTTTGCTGATCTTTATCAAGGGATCCAATAATTCCAGACCCCACTGTACACACACACACACACACACACACACACACACACACACACACACACACACACACACACACACACACACACACACACACACATGGATGCATGCATGCTCTCATACTGCAGAGAGAGCCAGGAGAGAGTGTGTTTTGCTTCGAGAAAAAATAGGTCACAGCACTCAGCACAATGTTTTTCTCTACATCTCTCGCCCTCTCTCTTCTTTTCTCTCTACTCCCCCTCTATCTCTCTCTCTCTGTCAGAACACAGCTTTCTTTGCCCTTATCCATTGGACGGAATATGTACTGTACATTTGCATTTGTTAAGTGTGTAAGCATATTTGTTAAGTGTGTATATGTTTTCCAGGTCAGTGGTTCTGTAATGAAACTATGACTAAAAAAGGAAGAAAAAAAAACACCAAGAGCAGTTGTACACTCACCCTCGTACACGCACACACACACACACACACACACACACACACACACACACACACACACACACACACACACACACACACACACACACACACACACACACACACACCAATGACGTCAACAGTGACATGAGCGAGACATACGCAACTAACCTCTCCTCCCCCTCTGTCTCTCTAGCTGTGTGGTGGATGAGATGGACTTCTCTGGGATGGAGCTGGATGAGGCTCTGAGGAAGTTCCAGTCTCACATCAGAGTCCAGGGAGAGGCCCAGAAGGTGGAGAGACTCATTGAAGCTTTCAGGTCAGACCCATCAACCAATCACATCACACCCTTAAACTGATCAGTCAATCAGGGTTACTCCAGGGTTAAGTTTCCTTCATTAAAGTCCCCGGCCACTAAATCAAATCAAATCAAATGTATTAATATAACCCTTCGTACATCAGCTGATATCTCAAAGTGCTGTACAGAAACCCAGCCTAAAACCCAAAACAGCAAGCAATGCAGGTGTAGAAGCACGGTGGCTAGGAAAAACTCACTAGAAAGGCCAAAACCTAGGAAGAAACCTAGAGAGGAACCAGGCTATGAGGGCTGGCCAGTCCTCTTCTGGCTGTGCCGGGTGGAGATTATAACAGAACATGGCCAAGATGTTCAAATGTTCATAAATGACCAGCATGGTCAAATAATAATAATAATCACAGCAGTTGTCGAGGGTGCAGCAAGTCAGCACCTCAGGAGTAAATGTCAGTTGGCTTTTCATAGCCGATCATTAAGAGTATCTCTACCGCTCCTGCGGTCTCTAGAGAATTGAAAACAGCAGGTCTGGGATAGGTAGCAGAACAGTTGAAACTGGAGCAGCAGCACGGCCAGGTGGACTGGGGACAGCAAGGAGTCATCATGCCAGGTCGTCCTGAGGCATGGTCCTAGGGCTCAGGTCCTCCGAGAGAGAGAAAGAGAGAGAGAAAGAGAGAATTAGAGAGAGCATACTTAAATTCACACATGACACCGGATAAGACAGGAGAAGTACTCCAGATATAACAAACTGACCCTAGCCCCCCGACACATAAACTACTGCAGCATAAATACTATAGCACAGCCCCCACACCACTAGAAGGATATCTTCAACCACCAACTTACCATCCTGAGACAAGGCAGAGTATAGCCCACAAAGATCTCCGCCACGGCACAACCCAAGGGGGGGCGCCAACCCAGACAGGAAGATCACGTCAGTGACTCAACCCACTCAAGTGACGCACCCCTCCTAGGGACGGCATGAAAGAGCACCAGTAAGCCAGTGACTCAGCCCCTGTAATAGGTTTAGAGGCAGAGAATCCCAGTGGAGAGAGGGGAACTGGCCAGGCAGAGACAGCAAGGGCGGTTCGTTGCTCCAGAGCCTTTCCGTTCACCTTCACACTCCTGGACCAGACTACACTCAATCATATGACCCACTGAAGAGATAAGTCTTCAGTAAAGACTTAAAGGTTGAGACTGAGTCTGCGTCTCTCACATGGGTAGGCAGACCATTCCATAAAAATGGAGATCTCTAGGAGAAAGCCCTGCCTCCAGCTGTTTACATAGAAATTCTAGGGACAATTAGGAGACCTGCGTCTTGTGACCGTAGCGTACGTGTGGGTATGTACGGCAGGACCAACTCGGAAAGATAGGTAGGAGCAAGCCCATGTAACGCTTTGTAGGTTAACAGTAAAACCTTGAAATCAGCCCTTGCCTTAACAGGAAGCCAGTGTAGAGAGGCTAGCACTGGAGTAATATGATCAAATTTTTTGGTTCTAGTCAGCATTCTAGCAGCCGTATTTAGGACTAACTGACGTTTATTTAGTGCTTTATCCGGGTAGCTGGAAAGTAGAGCATTGCAGTAGTCTAACCTAGAAGTAACAAAAGCATGGATACATTTTTCTGCATCATTTTTGGACAGAACATTTCTGATTTTTGCAATGTTACTTAGATGGAAAAAAGCTGTACTTGAAACAGTCTTGATATATTCGTCAAAAGAGAGATCAGGGTCCAGAGTAACGCAGAGGTCCTTCACAGCTTTATTTGAGACGACTTTACAACCATCAAGATTAATTGTCAGATTCAACAGAAGATCTCTTTGTTTCTTGGGACCGAGAATAAGCATCTCTGTTTTGTCCGAGTTTAAAAGTAGAACGTTTTCAGCCATCCACTTCCTTATGTCTGAAACACAGGCTTCTAGCGAGGAGTGCCGCTGGATGAGCGTTTTCCTGTTTGCTTATGGCCTCATACAGCTCATTGAGTGCGGTGTTAGGATATTATCCATTAGGATATTGGTGGAGAGGTGGCTACCTAGGTATGTGAAACTGGGAATGTTTTCAAGTATTGTACTGTTGGCAGTGATCTTGGGGGACGGCAGGTTGCTTCCCATGGTTGCTGGAAGTAGTTCTTTGTTTTTCTGGGGTTGAGTGTTAGACCCATCCTGCTGTATGCTTTTGTGAATACGTTAGCAGTGACCTGGAGATCAGCTTCTGAACTCACACAAACACACACACACTGCTCCTTCCCAGTGTCAAGAGTATTTGATGTGCAGCAGGACTCTCAAGAAACTGAAAACTCAGGAAACTTGTATGTGTGTATCTCTTCTCAGGATGTAAGAACCCACAAATAAACAGTATTACATAATGTCTGAAGTTAAGAAAGAAACATTAAATAGTTACTAACTAATGACACGAATGGACAAGCAGTTTGTCTCTGAGGCCATTACAACAGAATAGCTTTCTGTCTCGGCAGATAGCCTAGCATTTAGTATTGGGCCAGAGACCGAAAGGTTACTCGTTTGAATCCCTTAGCCGACAAAGTGGAAAATCTGTTGATGTGCCGCTGAGCAAGGCACTTCACCCTAATTACGTCAGGGTTGCTGTTGACCCCACTCTCAGGGGGAGTTGGTATATGCAAAAAACACATCCAATTCATGTCTAGTGCACAGAAATAGGACACATTTATGCATCCACCAAATTATTATTGTTATTATTTCACTCTCTTTGTCTTTGTGTACCTTTCACTGTCTCTCTCTTTGACTCTCTTTGACTATCTCATTCTCTGTCTCTTTTTCAATATCTCCCTCTGCCCCCCTGTTAGAGATACTGTATGTGTAACAACAACTCTCTTTACATCTCTCTCTCTCCATCTCTCCAGTCAGAGGTATTGTATGTGTAATCCCGAGGTGGTGCAGCAGTTCCATAACCCAGACACCATTTTCATCCTGGCCTTTGCTGTGGTCCTCCTCAACACTGATATGTATTCCCCTAACATCAAACCTCAACGCAAGATGGGCCTTGACGACTTCATACGCAACCTACGAGGTGACTGGCTGTTTTTGTATATGTGTGTCTGTGTTTGTCTGTCTGTGTGTTGTTTGTGTGTGAAACACAAATCTATAAACGGTACCTAGCTTGTTAAACGGTTTCTATCTTATTAAAAGGTACCTAGCTTGTTAAACGGTATCTATCTTATTAAAAGGTACCTAGCTTGTTAAACGGTACCTAGCTTGTTAAACGGTATCTATCTTATTAAAAGGTACCTAGCTTGTTAAACGGTATCTAGCTTGTTAAACGGTATCCAGCTTATTAAACGGTATCTAGCTTATTAAACGGTACCTAGCTTGTTAAACGGTACCTAGCTTGTTAAATGGTACCTAGCTTGTTAAACGGTACCTAGATTGTTAAACGGTACCTAGCTTATTAAACGGTACCTAGCTTGTTAAACGGTACCTAGCTTGTTAAATGGTACCTAGCTTGTTAAACGGTACCTAGATTGTTAAACGGTACCTAGATTGTTAAACGGTACCTAGATTGTTAAACGGTACCTAGATTGTTAAACGGTACCTAGCTAGTTAAACGGTATCTAGATTGTTAAACGGTACCTAGATTGTTAAACGGTACCTAGATTGTTAAACGGTACCTAGATTGTTAAACGGTACCTAGCTAGTTAAACGGTATCTAGATTGTTAAACGGTACCTAGATTGTTAAACGGTACCTAGATTGTTAAACGGTACCTAGATTGTTAAACGGTACCTAGCTTGTTAAACGGTACCTAGCTTGTTAAACGGTACCTAGATTGTTAAACGGTACCTAGATTGTTAAACGGTACCTAGCTTGTTAAACGGTACCTAGATTCTTAAACGGTACCTAGCTTGTTAAACGGTACCTAGCTTATTAAACGGTACCTAGCTTGTTAAACGGTACCTAGCTTGTTAAACGGTACCTAGATTGTTAAACGGTACCTAGATTGTTAAACGGTACCTAGATTGTTAAACGGTACCTAGCTTGTTAAACGGTACCTAGATTGTTAAACGGTACCTAGATTGTTAAACGGTACCTAGATTGTTAAACGGTACCTAGATTGTTAGGGGGGTTGCGTCTTTGTTTTTGCTTTTTTTGCTTTTCTTTTGAGCCTACTGATAGAAGAAAGAATAAAAATAATCTGAAGTCCACAGTGGTAATTTATGGACAGTGTGGGCCTGTGTGTGTTTGACTCAGTATAATAAACTGCAGAAGTCTTGCAACATTTATGACAGCGTTTTTGAGCCTGGTGTTAGAGACTAGAGACACTGGAGCGGTTATTTATAGAACAGGCGCACAGACAATGCTTTGTACACTGAGTATACCAAACATTAGGAACACCTTCCCAATATTGAGTTGCACACCCTTTCACCCTCAGAACAGCCTCTATGTGTCAGGGAATGGACTCTACAAGGTGTCAAAAGCGTTCCACAGGGATGCTGGCCCATTTTGACTCCCACAGTTGTGTCAAGTTACACACGGGAAACACACGGGAAACACACGGGAAACACACGGAAACACACGGGAAACTGGGGGGGTGAAAAAAATAGCAGTGTTGCAGTTCTTGACACAAACCGGTGCGCCTGGCACCTACTAACATACCCTGTTCAAAGGCACTTAAATATTTTGTCTTGCCCATTTACACTCTGAATGGCACACATACACAATCCATGTCTCAATTGTCTCAAGGTTTAAAAATCCTTATCTAACCTGTCTCCTCCCCTTAATCTACACTGATTGAAGTGGATTTAACAAGTGACATCAATAAGGGATCATAGCTCTCACTTGGATTCACCTGGTCAGTCTATGTCATGTTTTGTATATTTTAATACAACACAGGACCAATTTCATATGGAATGAGTGACAGCTGGTTGAAGGAGACAGATTGAATTGTGGGAGATCAGGGATGGTGAATCTAGAGAACACACCAAATCGGGGGGTGAGAGAGGATGGACTGGGGGCTGAACATCATTATCTCCTGTCCGCTCCCGAGTGGCGCAGCGGTCAAAGGCACTGCATCTCAGTGCTAGAGGCATCACTACAGACCCTGGTTTGATTCCAGGCTGTATCACAACTGGCTGTGACTGGGAGTCCCATAGGGCGGTGCACAATTGGCCCATCGTCGTCCGGGTTTTGCCGGTGTACGCCGTCATTGTAAATAAGAATTTGTTCTTAACTGACTTGCCTAGTTAAATAAAATAAATAAATAAATAAAATGTTCTACTGGGGATGAGGCTTCTGTTGAATCTCTCTTGACTGAAACACAACACAAGATCTCCCTCTAGTGGCGAGATACAGCCACAGCAGGGTGATAGATTTGATTTTTATTTTGTCACAAGCACAGGGTCTCAGATGTAGTTGCAGTGTACAGTGAAATACTTAAGCTCAGTGCAGGTGTGAATGAAACAATAATATTAATAATAAAATAATAATAATATGGTAGGAATAGTGGTGGCTATTCAGTATGATAAATGTCCATTGGGCTGTGGGCAGGGTAGATGTCTGTTGAGGGGGGATGTCCAATGGGGAAGCAGAAAAGGGTGGGTGGGGGGGGCTGACTAGTGGTGGCTATTCAGCAGCCTCATCGTCTGTGGGTAGAAGTTATTGGCCAGTCTGTTCGTTTTAGCCGTGATGCTCCTGTACTGCCCGCATCTGAGTGATGGAAGTGGGGAGAACAGGCCGTGGCGCGAATGGCTGAGGTCCCTGATGATCCAAACATCAGCCACTCCTGCCCTGTCCTGCAACGAGCCTGAACCAGGAATGGAGTCAATTCAGTTTGCAATTCATTTTCTGAATTCCCTCTCTAGTTCCTTGTGTGTGACTGGTAGTGTGTGTCCATGTTCCCTCAGGAGTGGACGACGGAGCAGACATCCCCAGGGAGATGGTGACAGGGATCTATGAGAGGACCCAGCAGAGAGAGCTACGCTCCAACGAAGACCACGTCACCTACGTCAGCCGTGTGGAACAGTCCATACTGGGCATGAAGACTGTGAGTGTGTTGTGTGACTGAGAGAGAGATAGAAAGAGAGATTGGTGTATGTGTGTGTGTGTGATAGTGAGAGAGAGAGAGAGAGAGAGTGGAGTCTGTGTGTGTGTTTACCCAATGGTTTACAGTTGAAGTCGGAAATTTACATACACCTTAGCCAAATACATTTAAACTCAGTTTTTCACATTTCCTGACATTTAATCAGAGTAAAAATTCCCTGTCTTAGGTCATTTAGTATCACCACTTTATTTTAAGAATGTGAAATGTCAGAATAATAGTAGAGAGAATTATTTATTTACATTTTTATTTCTTTCATCACATTCCCAGTGGGTCAGAAGTTACATCCACTCAATTAGTATTTGTTAGCATTGCCTTTCAATTGTTTAACTTGGGTCAAACGTTTCAGGTAGCCTTCCACAAGCTTCCTGCAATAAGTTGGGTGAATTTTGGCCCATTCCTCCTGACAGAGCTGGTGTAACTGAGTCAGGTTTGTAGGCCTCCTTGCTCGCACACGCTTTTTCAGTTCTGCCCACAAATTTTCTATAGGATTGAGGTCAGGGCTTTGTGATGGCCACTCCAATACCTTGACTTTGTTGTCCTTAAGCCATTTTGCCACAACTTTGGATGTATGCTTGGGGTAATTGTCCATTTGGAAGACCCATTTGCGACCAAGCTTTATCTTCCAGACGGTTGTCTTGAGATGTTGCTTCAATATATCCACATAATTTTCCTGCCTCATGATGCCATCTATTTTGTGAAGTGCACCAATCTCTCCTGCAGCAAAGCACCCCCACAACATGATGCTGCCACACCCGTGCTTTACGGTTGGGATTGTGTTCCCCCTTGTGTTCCCCCTTTTTCCATAACGATGGTCATTATGGCAAAACATTTTCTATTTTTGTTTCATTAGACCACAGGACATTTCTCCAAAAAGTACGATCTTTGTCCCCATGTGCAGTTGCAAACCGTAGTCTGGCTTTTTATGGCGGTTTTGGAGCAGTTGCTTTTAACTTGCTGAGCGGCCTTTCAGGTTATGTCGATACAGGACTCGTTTTACTGTGGATATAGATACTTTTGTACCTGTTTCCTCCAGCATCTTCACAAGGTCCTTTGCTGTTGTTCTGGGATTGATTTGCACTTTTCGCACCAAAGTACGTTCATCTCTAGGAGACAGAACGCGTCTCCTTCCTGAGCAGTATGACGGCTGCGTGGTCCCATGGTGTTTATACTTGCGTACTATTGTTTGTACAGGTGAATGTGGTACCTTCAGGTGTTTGGAAATTGCTCCCAAGGATGAACCATACTTGTGGAGGTCTACAATTTTTTTTCTGAGGTCTTGGCTGATTTCTTTTGATTTTCCCATGATGTCAAGCAAAGAGGCACTGAGTTTGAAGGTAGGCCTTGAAATACATCCACAGGTACACCTCCAATTGACTCAAATTATGTCAATTAGCCTATCAGAAACTTCTAAAGCCATGACAGAATTTTCTGGAATTTCCCAAGCTGTTTAAAGGCACAGTCAACTTAGTGTTTGTAAACTTCTGACCACTGGAATTGTGATACAGTGAATTATAAATGAAATAATCTGTCTGTAAACAATTGTTGGAAAAAATACTTGTGTCATGCACAAAGTAGATGTCCTAACCGACTTGACAAAACTATAGTTTGTTAACAAGACATTTGTGGAGTGGTTGAAAAAATGAGTTTTAATGACGCCAACCTAAGCGTGTGTAAACTTCCGACTTCAACTGTATGTGTGTGTGTGTGTGTGTGTTTTTCTGTAGATCCTGTCTGTCCCCCACCGTAGGCTGGTCTGCTGCTGTCGTTTGTTCGAGGTGGCAGACTTCAACAAACCTCTGAAACAGAAACTGGCCAACACCCAAAGAGAGGTGTTCCTTTTCAACGACCTCATACTGGTGAGAACACACACAAGCACACACACACGCACACATGGACACATGCACACACATACCCACACGTTAAAGCATGACTAGTGTTTATTTATGTGATAATGCCCGAGAAGCTGGTGTTTGGAGGATATATTGGCACTGGTGTTGTTAGGCCTGGCAAACCGTGCCAATATATCCTCCAAACACTGGCTTCTCGGGCATTATCACTTTTATACAACGGTACCAACAAAATCAAATAATGATTTTCATTAAAAACGTTATTCTGATGAATTTATTCATACTTTTCTTCCTTCCACAAGATATAGTCCCAAAACAAATCTAGGGTTGCTAAACAAGCCGGCTGGTCGTTCGTTCTATTGGTTCGGTTGCCAGAGATGCGACCCAGTTGTTCAGTCTTTTTGTTCTGTTTCTATGGACACGACCCAGTCTTTCGTTCTAAATCAGTGGTCACCAACCTTTTCTGAGTCAAGATCACTTTCTGAGTCAAAATGCATGCCGAGATCTACCACTCTGATTTTTTTATTTACATGACTTAAAAAATGTAAGCCTATACAACATTAACCAATTAAAACAGTTCTGTAGCAATGAGGTTGGTGCAGTAAGCTGTAGGCCGGTTACGAATCCCACCGAGGATGGTGCCTCTTCCCGTTCGGGCGGCGCTCGGCGGTCGTCGTCCCCGGTCTACTAGCTGCCACCGATCCCCTTTTCTGTTTTCTTTTGAGTTTGTCTAATTGGTTACACCTGTTTTGTGTTTAGGGTAGGGTCTTATTTAAACCCAGTTGGCCCGCCGACTTTTGTGCGGGCTTGTTTTTCTGTTTGTGTTGGTGGTGTTTTATAGAGTGGATTCTGTCCTAATTTATGTTGGACTGTATTTTTGACGCGCCCTTTGTTGTGTGGCGTAGCCGTCTCATAGATTATTTCTGGTTGAAATAATAAATATCCACTTGCTCGGAACTACCCTGCTCTCTGCACCTGACTCCTTCATTTCATCATAGGAATTGTGACAAGGCCCAATACATTATCACCGCATACTGGCTTTGCTTGAATTTACCTGCCAATGCATTGTCATTCAGGACATTTTTTAAAATTATATTTCAAATCTTGAGGTAGGCTATATGATCACACCGGTAATAGATACATTGTTCTATTACTTGTGAGGCACAGCTGAGTGAACATACATTTAAATAATTTGCTTTTTATTTTACTTGCCTGATGGTGGCTGCATCTGATGGTCGGTCTCAGGGAGGGAGCAGCAGACTGAGGGTCCGTCTCTCAACATCCATCCGCTCTCCCTTTCCTCCACTGACACTGACCAAAAAGGGACACTGTCTTGCAGCTGATGGCGAAACTCGAGTCGCACCGCATTATTTCTGTCTCATGCAGAAATTCATGTTGTTACTCCTATGAACAGAGAAATTTAAATATTCCTTGATATTAAAAATGACCCAAGCCGCTAATAATAACAACAACGCAAGCCTATAGATACACTTTACTACTCATTCATTACTGCTGCACTGCTTGTTGTAGCGCTGAGTGGAAATAGGAAGGACGCGCATTTTATGGGTTATAAAAGTGTTGAATACAAAGTGTTGACAGTGCTGAGTGAGAACTTAAACATGAACTCACTCATAAAAACAGCAGGTCTTTGCTGTATTCATTGACAGTCTCTCTAGTCATGGTTTTAAACGTTTTGAAATCTCACAGTATCAATTTTGCCGTAGCTTTCTTTTACGCCTCCTACGTTACTGCAGAGTTGGTCATCTGAGCAATCTGATTGGCCAGCGGTACGCGTAATGCACTTGATTTCCTCTCCAGGCCCACCGGGAAGGCAGAGTTTGTACCTTCAGACATGAAATGGTAACAGTTTTCCTACCCGGCGCCAAGGGATGCACCTACCACCAACAGCGCGAGACTAATAAAACTAATTAGGAACACAAAGGCTTTATCGTTGGGTTTATTACAGAAATGTTTGGCGATCGACTAGAAATGCCTTGGATATCGACTAGAAATGACTTGGAGATCGACTCGTTGGTGACCACTGTTCTAAATGTTCCATTGCCATACTGGCTGGCAACGTTCTTATGGCTTGCTTGATAGTTAGCCAACTACGGCTAATTTACAGTCACGTCAAACAGTGCAGACAGAATAACAACAGTAGCTGCATTTGTTTAAGCTGTTTTCTAGTGATATTTATTTGGATACATCCATAATAATGAGCTAATGAGGCACGATTTCGCCTGGCATAGAAAATGTACTCTCTGTTAGGACACTAACGTTGTTCAGAGGAGCTAACCAACAGCACAAGTAACACAATCACTTCAAACTGAAGCTGGATAGACTGCAAACTAGCTGCACTTCGTTTCGTTTGACCTTTTTTCTATTGACATTTCTTTGTATATATCCATAAAAATGATGCCAGCTGATTCATGATTTCGACTGGCTGAGAAACGCTGCCTGCCTCTCTCGTCCCGACTCCCGACCCCAACACGTTCATTTCCATGGGACAGTTGGAGATCGAATTTGAATATTGAAACAATGTTGCAAATGTCAGAGAGACAGATAGCAAGGTTTATACAAATGTTCGCTGTTGAAAACTAAATGTTAGTCTAAAAGAAATGTGAGATAAAGTCTAGATGCTTTTTAAAGTGGAGATCAAGTTCATTTAATTGTCTGGCTGGGCTGATGAGACAGTCATAGATTTAGCCGGTGAAAAATTGTGGAATAGACACCGGCTGGAATGCGCTTTTAACCAATCAGCATTCAGGATTAGAACCACTTGTTGTGTGTGTGTGTGTGTGTGTGTGTGTGTGTGTGTGTGTGTGTGTGTGTGTGTGTGTGTGTGTGTGTGTGTGTGTGTGTGTGTGTGTGTGTGTGTGCGCTCACTGTATGGCTTATGTCCATTCTGTTGTCTCCTCACACAGATCCTGAAGCTGTGTCCAAAGAAGAAGACTTCTGCTTCTTACACCTTCTGTAAAGCCATGGGTCTACTGGGCATGCAGTTTCACCTCTTCAGCAATGATTGTAACTACTATAACTACTACAACTTGCTACTACTACTATAACTACTCTACTACTACTACTCTACTATTGCTATTACTACTACAACTACTACTACACTACTACTACTACTAGTAGCTCCTGAATGGCGCAATGGTCTAAGGCACTGCATCTCAGTGCTAGAGGTGTCACTACAGACCCTGGTTCAATGCTGGGCTGGATCACAACCGGCCGTGATCGGGAGTCTGATAGGGCGGCGCACAATTGGCTCAGCGTTGTCCGGGTTAGGGGAGGGTTTGGCCGAGATAGGCCGTCATTGTAAAATAAGAATTTGTTCTTAATTAACTGACTTGCCTAGTTAAATAAAGGTTAATAAAAAAAATACAAATATTACTATCACTACTACTACTCTATTATTATTATTACTACTACTAATCTACTACTCTACTACTTCTACTCTACTATTATTACTACTACTACTACTACTACTTTACTATCACTACTACTACTCTATTATTATTATTACTACTACTAATCTACTACTCTACTACTTCTACTCTACTATTATTACTACTACTACTACTACTACTACTTTACTATCACTACTACTACTCTATTATTATTATTACTACTACTAATCTACTACTCTACTACTTCTACTCTACTATTATTACTACTACTACTACTACTACTTTACTACTACCACTACTACTATTACTATTAATACTACTACTACTACTACTACTACTAATTTACTACTACTACTACTACTACTATTACTACTAATACTTCTACTCTACTATTATTACTACTACTACAACTACTACTACGTTACTACTATTACTACTACTGCTACTCTACTAGTATTATCACTACGGCTAGTGATAAAGTGCTGCTACTACTACTATACTACTACTGCTACTCTACTAGTATTATCACTACGGCTAGTGATAAAGTACTGCTATTACTACTATACTACTACTACTACTACTCTACTACTACTACTACTACTACTACTACTACTACTACTACTACTACTACTATACTATGCTATTACACTGTACTGCTCCATACATAGCTAACTATGAGCAGTGACATTGTCTGTCCAGTGTCCTACTATGCCCATGACATCGCCATTCTAGTTACATAGCTAACTGTTTTTTTTGTGTGTGTGTGTGTGTGTGTCCAGACTATGCTCATGGCATCACCATGTTGAGTCCGTTCTCTTCAGAGAAGAAGCAGCTGGTGAGTTTCTGCTCCCCCAGCGGAGAGGAGCTCAGGAATTTCACAGAAGAGCTACGTGAGTCCATCACTGAGGTCAACGAGATGGAGCAGATACACATCCAATGTGAGCACACACGCATACGCACGCACGCACGCATGCACACCACACACACACACACACATACGCATAAGCACGCACACCACACGCACGCACGCACACCACACGCACACACAAGCAGGCTCTTTATGTAATGATATGGTCATATCTCGCTGTCTGTAGGGGAGCTGGAGCGAGAACAGGGGGTGCAGACTCACACCCCCCACACCAATGGAGGACAGATGGACACACTCAGTCGACACACAGGATCGCCCACTGGTAACAAACACTAAGTTAGCGACTAGCATCCACACATCATGCTGTGTCTCTGAGTGTCACCTGTGTGTTTCTCCCCTCAGCTCAGCAAGATCTGTATGACAAGACTGGCAACAACACTGTGGAGGTGAGTCACATACACACTCTGCCTCAGGTAAGTGTATGTGTGTTAGCAAAGATGCACACAGGCGAGGAGTAGGGAGACCCTCCTCAGCTCCCTCCAGCTCTGTGTGCCTCATAGCAACACAGCTGCAACTGGAGGGATAGCTTTAGCCATCAGCCTTCTGCTAACAGAGACCAGTAATTAGCTATTAGCCACCTGCCAATGCATGGTTATCTATTAGCTATTAGCCTCCTGCTAATAGGGAGTTAGCTATTAGCCTCCTGCTAACACAACATCTGCCTCCCAGCCATCATAAGCTTGTCTAAGCCCTGCTGGCTTGCTAGAAAACCATCTCCATAGCAAGACTCAGAGTTAATGTGCGTGTGTGTCTGTGTATGCATGCACATGTATGACTCAAGCCCAGTTCCTCCGCTCTAAATACCCTCTCTACAGACCTAGCAGCCCCAACCCCTAACTCTTAGTCAGTCCTTTAGCATTGCATATCTATGTATTGGGGAGACACCATGCCCTCGGTGTCATCTCCCCCCACACTCATCCCTCTCCACACACACACACTCCTCCTCCTCCACACACTCACGCAAACTCACACCCACCCACTGGAGCCCAAATGTTGACCTTAAAACGTCCTTCCACACAAACACAGGTGTGTCTCTGGGCTGGTGTGTGTGTGTTAGCATGCGCTCGCTCCCTGCATGCCTGCATGCTGCCAGTGTATCTAACCCACCAGAGGGCTGCTGTAGGCTGCATTCAGGCTGGTAACTCCTCATGCCATTCTCTGGCTGTTTCTAAACTAGGTGTCAATTCACAATAGGCTGCTGCAGACCTACCACATGACCCAGCCCAGCCCTGATAGGCTGCTCCAGACCTACCATGTGACCAGTCCTGACTCTACCCAACTGGCTCTGGCAGCACCAGCCATGCTAAGTGCCACCCACCCCGGAGAGTTCCGCCCAGACACCCTCATCCAATGCCAGCAGATTGTCAAGGTGATCGTCATGGACCAGAGCGGCCGCGGGAGAATGGAAGCTTTCCTCAACCAAGGAAGCCCCACCTCCCACCACCGCCTCATCCAATCAGCAATGTCCACGCCAGTACGGGTCAGAGAGGGATCTGAGCCCCCTCTGCCTCCCCCTCCTCCCCCCTACAACCACCCCCACCAGTACTGCCCCCCCGACTCCCCCTGCCCTCTCTCACACACCCTGCCTCACCCCCTCCGCAGACGCAACTCTAGTGGCTCCCGCAGCCTCGTCTGACATATCAACCCCTCACCCCTGACCCTACCACACCGTATCATGCAGCCTCTGACCTTTTGTTAAATAGCCATGTACTGTATTGGTGAAACACACACAACACAAACACTCATAGACAAAGATAGAGAAAAGTTGAGACGAGGAAGGGAGGAAGAGAAAGCGGGCGGGAAGGAAGTCGGCTGAGAGAAAGGGAATAAGCCGATAAAGCGAGTGGGAGATAATGGAGAGGATTCAAATCAATATAAAATCAAAGTAATCTAATGATTTCATGTGTATTTTTGAATAGGATGTCATTTTGACAACATTTCTAAACAGATTTTCTAATCGTACAGCTCTTGTGACACAGTGTCATCTGTACATATCTATATCTGTTCCTGACTTTAGAAAGAACGATTTAGGATGCCCCCTCTCACCCCCTGATCCCTGACTCTAACCCTGCCCTTATGTCACACAGCTGATGGAATACACAGATCTCCTCCATGTGTGGAGCTGTCTAGACATGGAGACAGGTCACCTCAATGACATCATCAACATCATCTAGGGTTTTAGCCCTCCTCTTTAGCACACTATGTTTTGGTGATGTGTGGTAAAATATGATAATGAGATGCTTATAATACTTTTGATCGTGAAGAAGTGAGTATGTCAGAGTAGCAGGGAGGGAAGAAGTGAGTATGTCAGAGTAGCAGGGAGGGAAGAAGTGAGTATGTCAGAGTAGCAGGGAGGGAAGAAGTGAGTATGTCAGAGTAGCAGGGAGGGAAGAAGTGAGTATGTCAGAGTAGCAGGGAGGGAAGAAGTGAGTATGTCAGAGTAGCAGGGAGGGAAGAAGTGAGTATGTCAGAGTAGCAGGGAGGGAAGAAGTGAGTATGTCAGAGTAGCAGGGAGGGAAGAAGTGAGTATGTCAGAGTAGCAGGGAGGGAAGAAGTGAGTATGTCAGAGTAGCAGGGAGGGAAGAAGTGAGTATGTCAGAGTAGCAGGGAGGGAAGAAGTGAGTATGTCAGAGTAGCAGGGAGGGAAGAAGTGAGTATGTCAGAGTAGCAGGGAGGGAAGAAGTGAGTATGTCAGAGTAGCAGGGAGGGAAGTCTGCCAGTGTATGTGCGTGTGAAAGGGTGTGTCTGTGTGTGCTTCTTTGCATGTGTGTGCGAATACCATTGATCTATTCTCTGAGGTTTTGCTACACTGGTCCAAGCCTCACACTCAGGAATATACCAGTACTGACGACAAACTGTTCAACATTCTAACTTATTGTTTGATCAGTAATAACATGAACATTCTATGTTATTAACTGGTAATGTTCTAACGTTATATCTAATTTGTCCTGTTGAATATTCAATCTCACTTTCTGAATCCCTAAAGGGTTAACTATTACCCATTCTCACCTGTTCTCCACTGGACTGCATGTCACATAGGAATGTATATACACACACAGTACACACACATGCACACACAGAGCGTTAAACCACAAAATTACTTATTAAGTATGTTTATCAGAATATTGAATATGTTTCATTATTATTATTATAGAGTGTTGTTACATCTCTTCCTTCCCCTCTCTCTGAGGGCTTTGACACGTGGTGACCCACTGAGGCTGATCTTCTTCGTGTTGCACCATATTATTAGAGTATATCGGAAAACTGGATATGTGCACAGTATATAGGTGGTATATATATATATATATATAAAATGTAAAAGGAATGGACGGACTGCCGATGTGTGTATTTGTACAGAGAGGTGGAAATCTATTTGTTTTTCAGATTATGGGGGCAACAGCACCCCACTGTTACCACGAGAGACACACACAGAGATGATGACACATTATCATAATTAGAGCTCTGTGTAAAGGGCTATACTGTAGCTATGATCACACTAGCGTTAGCATTAGCTAGATGGTTTAGTGGAAAACAAGCAGGAGTCATAGTAGACATTTTAGCATGTTCTAAAGCCCTAACATATCACCCTAACCCTGAGTCTGGCTCGCCTGTCCTGCATCCATCTTGGAGATGTCTTACACTGTTGAAGAGAGCACCTGTGCACCGTCACATTAAGTATTTACTAAGATATCATGTTATTAACAATTACAGTGTTTACTAATGGAATATTTCTAAAGGTTTCTGTTTGAAGAGAATTACATAATAAAGTAGTTTGTACTCTGCCTTGAGCCCTGGGTCCTGTCTGTCTGTTTGTGTGTGTGAAAGGTTTGCCTGCCGACATGACTTAGCACCTCTGAACAGTGTCGGCAGTCAATCTCTTTTGTGTTCACACAGCAAAGACTTTGGAAGTCGTCAGCCACTCAGCCTTGTTAAAATACTCCAAACCAGAAGGTGGCAGTAGCGTTGTTTGGCAATGCATATCCATGCATATTGGTTATGGTCACAATTCTATATTTGTAGAAGGCCCCCAGATTTAGCTTTTTTTTTGTTGGCTCCAAGTCAAGTCACTCCAAGTCCAAGTAATTTTTTTTGTTGGCTCCAAGTGCTTTCTGATTGGCTCCAAGTCAAGCTGTTGGCCACTGACAAGCATTGCATAGGTTTGTCGCTACCGGGTCGGCACGCGGCAGGTACCGCTTTTGTTCTAGCAAGAGAAGGAACAGCCTCCCACTGTGATAAGTACCTACAGTATCAGCAGTCTATCGGCAGTGAGATTCTCAGTGTATTTCTTGCTTCACTCTTTTTGGGGTGTCATTTTTATAAACTAAACAGCTCACTGAGACACACAGACAGAGTAGGTGAGTAGTGGAGTTGATTTTACTTCTGGTCCAAAACACAGTGGAACAAAATACATCAAATACACAAGAACACCCCACAAATACATTATACTTCAAACCCCCCAATTACAATGACAAACATAGGAACACGTGATATGAAAGTAGTAACACAGCGAAGCAAACATATGAACACAGTGACAACACTATTTGGCTGAAAAACTTAATATACAAAAACATGATACAAGAATCCAATGAAATACACAGTGGAATGACTATTGCAAGATACCTGTAAACTTCCATGTGTGATATATATCCCTCTCTTTTCTGCCTGTGGACTTATACAAAAGATGCAGGACTCCACGAGGACTGTAATGGTGTGATGATTCAGTCCTAAACAACTAAGTTTCTGTTGTGTTGTTTTGACCCTCCTGCCAGAAAAAAGGCAACTTGTGTTCCCAAAGAAGCTGGAGGAAACATTACTCTGTTTGGACTACACAATTCAATCTCTTTCTATCATCTCTCCCTCCTCTTTCTCTATCTCTGGTGGAGCAATCCATCTGACAAACAGTCAGTGTGTCCAGGATTTGGCCCCATGACCCAGGGATAGGTGTGTGTTCATCAGGTGTGAAGTTGACTGATAAGTTCTCAGCCTTTACATCGTAGTCTCCTCCCATTCCAGCTCAACATCACCTGCAAGAGCACAAAAAAGTAGATATGTGAAATGTGTGTTTATGACGTATGTGTATGCTAGTGTGTGTTCTTGTATATGTGTGTGCTCACCCTCCATAGCTTCCAGTGAGTCCATCTTCTCCAGAGCAGAGTAGTTGATGAACCAGATGGACTGGCTGTTTCCTTTACTGTTCAGCAGATCCAGAGTACTCTGGTGTAGGAACATATACTGGGCCTGGGGACATGCATGAACAGACTCTCTAAGATTCTGTCTGGCAGGTTTGAATGCACAAGGAAAACATGGTGAAACTAGATCATACTATGAAGTATCATATCCATATCACAGTAAGAATATTTCATTATATTATGATACATGTTGTATAAATGCATATTTCTCACCAGGTTCTGCACCATACACATCCTCTCACTGCGTAGTTCAGCCACCAGACCGTAGATGTCCACAAAATCGTGATCACTGACGTGTTGGATCAGGTGATCCAGCGTTATAAACACTCCTGTCCTGCCCACGCCAGCACTGCAGTGCACCACTATAGTGGTGTTCTCATGCCTGTTGGCTCTGATGGCTCTAACAAACTGTATGAGTGTGGTGCTGGAATCTGGTACGCCATGCTCTGGCCAAGAAGTGTAGTTGAAGTGGTGAACCACCATGTAGTCCCCATGCTAGGAGGAGAAAGGGAGAGACAGAGAGAGGGGTGGAGAGAGAGCGAGGGAGTTAGAGAAGGAGAGAGAGAATAAGGATTTTATTGTCAAGAGGATAACTCTGAACTTGTTTACTCTGAGGTACTCAAATATACACTGATTGTACAAAACATTAGGAACACCTGCTCTTTCCATGACAGACTGACCGGGTGAATCCAGGTGAAAGCTATGTTCCCTTAATGATGTAACTTGTTAAATCCATTTCAGTGTAGTTGAAGGGGAGGAGACAATTGAAAGTAGGATTTTTAAGCCTTGAGACAATTGAGACATTGTATGTGTATGTGTGCTATTCAGAGGCTGTATCGGCAAGACAAAATATTGAAGTGCCTTTGAACAAAGTATGGCAGCAGGTGCCAGGTGCACCGGTTTGATTGTGTCAAGAACTGCAGTGCTGCTAGATTTTTCACGCTCAATAGTTTCCTGGGTGTATCAACCAACAATGGTCCACAACCCAAAGAACATCCAGCGAACTTGACACACCTGTGGAAGGCATTGGAGTCAACATGGGCCAGCATCCCTCTGGAACACTTTTGACACCTTGTAGAGTCCATGTCCCGATGAGTATTCAGACCCCTTGACTTTTTCCAAATTTTGTTACGCTACAGCCTTATTCTAAAATGGATAAACTTGTTTTTTTCCCCCTCATCAATCTACACACAATACCCCATAATGACAAAGCCAAAACAGTTGACATTTTTGCTAATTTATTTAAAAGATATATCTTATTTAAATTCTAAAAATCTCTCTTTGCTTTGTCATTATTGGGTATTGTGTGTAGATTGATGAGGGAAATAAACAATTTAATCCATTTTAGAAGAAGGCTGTAACTTAACAAAAGGTGAAAAAAAGTCAAGGGTGTGTGGAATACTTTCCGAATGCACTGTATGTGTGTGTGTGTTACCCGCTCCACTTTGAGAGCTCTGACAGTCCAGTCAGGATAAACGTCCTCTGTCAGCTTGGTGATGATGATGTCCCCAAACACTGTCACCGGCTTATTGTCCTCTGGCCAGTACTGGTGACACCGGATCTAAACACACCCACACACAGCACACACACACAAAATTGGTGACCGGATCTAAACAGACATACGACCCTGACACTACTAAAACCTTGGTCCAGTCCTTACCCGTCCTTTCTCATAGCACTGTGTCAGCATAGCGATGGTTCGTGTGCGAGTCTCCCAGATCATCCTCCAGAAGTCAGCCACAGTGCCGGGGAGAGGACCCTGGGTCGCTATGAACTCACTAGGACACAGGTAACCCTAAGGGGGAGAGGAAGAATGTTATAGTCAGAACATAGTAGGTCACAGGTCTCCAGTTTTGTAGTAAACACAAACGTTGGGGTGTTTAGAAATGTGAGCTTCTCTGAAAGCATGAGTGTTCTCTTTTCTCTGTGTGTGTGTGTGTGTGTGTGTGTGTGACTCACTGAGATGAAGCTAGCGTTGATGTAGTCAGATCCAGGCATGCCAGGTTCAGACAAGAGCTTCACACGGTTGTTGTTGTCTGTAGATGAGAGAATGTGTTAGGCTGTGTGTGTGTGTTACGCTCACTGTGTGTGTGTGTGTGTGTGTGTGTGTGTGTGTGTGTGTGTGTGTGTGTGTACATACAGGGTTTGATGTTAGTGAAGCGGTTCTTGGATCTGTTCCAGGGAAGGTCAGCGTCTGAAGTAGCCAGATCCTGCAGCAGTTTGGGCAACTCCTGGAGAAGACAGGGTTAACGCTGTCAATCTACATACACACACACACACACACACACACACACACACACACGCACACACACACACAGGTTTTCACAGGGGTCAGAGGTTAGAGTTACATACTGCAAACTCTTCCTGGAACTTGGTGTTCTCGTTGGCACACAGATCCTCTACATGCTGCAGGAAAGACTTCTTATTGACCGGCCTGAGAGACAGAGATAATCAGAATCACGTTTATTGTCCTACAAGAGGAAAATCTTGGCACAGCTCACACATGAATGCATAAACCATATATGAAAAAACAGATCAAACAAACAGGAGGTGGGGGTAAGATAAATCCTTCACAGGGCAGCAATCCAAATCCAACTATTATTGCCCAACAAACTCACATAATGTACACATAGAACAACATACACACTCATTAGGTGACTTACTTGAGAGACTTTCTGTAGCTGAGAAGTCTGAAACAGAGTTGACAGAACAATATGAGTCACACCAGTACACTGTGAGTACAGCAGACTTTACTTTCCAGTCACACCAGTACACTGTGAGTACAGCAGACTTTACTTTCCAGTCACACCAGTACACTGTGAGTACAGCAAACTTTACTTTCCAGTCACACCAGTACACTGTGAGTACAGCAGACTTTACTTTCCAGTCACACCAGTACACTGTGAGTACAGCAGACTTTACTTTCCAGTCACACCAGTACACTGTGAGTACAGCAGACTTTACTTTCCAGTCACACCAGTACACTGTGAGTACAGCAGACTTTACTTTCCAGTCACACCAGTACACTGTGAGTACAGCAGACTTTACTTTCCATTACTGTACAGTTACAGACAGACTGGCACACTGAACAGCACTTCAGTAGACTAAAGCCATGAGAGACAACAATACACACTGCCAACTGTAGCAATGCAACACAGCAACACACACATGGAGTGCTATATAACAAGGGCTACACACACTGAGTGCTACACACTTGAAGGGCTACACACACTGCCCATTACAACTTACTGGATGACAAATATCTCCTTCCGTCTAAAGAAGAAGGAGGAATACCTGGAGAGAGAGTTTGAGAGAGGAGTTGGAGCAAAGCTTGATGATTAGTTGATCATTTGAGTCAGCTGGGGCAAAACCCAAAACGGGCACCCCTTGGGGTCCCAGGGACCAAGTTTGGAAAACCCTGGGTTAGAGTGAGAGTGGAGAGCACAGACAGCCTGTGTGTGGTGTGTGTGTGTGTGTGTGTGTACTGTAGTGTGCGTGTATGTGTGTGTGTGTGTGTGCGTGTGTTAGCAGCAGCCATGCACATTCTGTAGGCATGCAGGTAGAGTAGTAGAGGCAGAGTGAGCATAATGTTACAGTGGGTAAACCTTTGTGAAGTTGTGTGTGAATGAGAGAGAGGGAGTGTGTATGTGTGAGAAAAAGACACACACAGGCATACACACACTGACCGGTGTAGTTTCTCTTCCTTCAGCTCCAGGTCAGCTACAGCAATCAGTTGATCCAGTTTAAACTTGGTCTC
The DNA here is from genome assembly GCF_029448725.1 of Salvelinus fontinalis. Lineage (NCBI taxonomy): Eukaryota > Metazoa > Chordata > Actinopteri > Salmoniformes > Salmonidae > Salvelinus > Salvelinus fontinalis. The sequence continues at coordinate 21,983,221 of NC_074676.1, forward strand.
TATAATCTCCGCCTCCCGGGGAGAGTAGGTTCCGCCCTCCTTCTGACGCTGACGGATCCTGTCATTGGATGAGGAACATGTCAATCACTCTGACACAACTGACTATGGCTGGCTGGGTTTAAACTAGAAAACTTGAGGTTTTAGATTTCAATACTCTAAATAATACTTTTAAAATAAATTGGATTCTGAAGTATGTTAAGAACCAGAACAGTATTTGGAATGTCTTCCCTAAGTATTTATTTGACTCTGTTGGTGGTTTAGAATATTTGCTTCAATGTAATTTTGATGTTGATAAAATCCCAGTAAAGTTGGCCAAATTCCATAAGCAGGCAATTTTAGCTGGGATGTTAGCGTATAAACACAATTTCCCCCCTCACAGATACTTTATATGGAACAACATATAAGATATACGATTTAAAAGTAAGTCTCTTTTATTCCGTAACTGGTTTGAGAATAAAATTATTTTGGTTGGTCAGTTACTGAATGAGGATGGATATCTACTCTCATATGGGGAATTTCTTGATACATTTAAAATTCCAATAACCCAGAAAGAATATGCAATTGTTTTTGATGCGATTCCAAGGGGGGTTGTATCACTTTTAAATTCCTCTGTGGTTGATGTAAGTAACATAGATTTACATGAAAATATATTCGTTGGCAATATTAACATCAAAGATAATTGTAGTAATAAACAGATTAGGAATATTGTTTGTGATACTACAATTCTCTCCCTTTGGTCAAATATCTATGGTGATATACAATGGGGGAAAGCATGGAAAATTGCTAACAAATATTGTATCAGTAACAAGGTAAAGGGAGTTTCATTTAAAATGTTACATAGAATTTATCCTGTGAAACATGTTTTGAAAAGATTCAAGCTGAATTTTGACTATAAATGTGATTTCTGTGGAATGGAGAAGGAGACCATTTTGTATTTGTTTTTTGCCTGTATTTATAGTCTAATTTTTGCTATTGACATACAGAATTTTGTTACAAAAAAATAGAATCGGTTGTACTTTTTAACGGTTTTGATATAATGATTTATTTCAGAAATTCTGATATATAAAGATGTAGTATATTTAATTCAACTGCTAATAATACTAGGTAAATTTCATATTCACAAATGCAAATGTTCTAATTCAAAACCTAACTTTTTTCACTTTATAAATTAATTTAAACAATATGGCACTACTTTAACTAAAATGAAAAACAAAAAGGCATTTTGTATTATTATTATTTTGTAAAACTTGTATTATTAATGAATATGATTTGTTTGTTTAGGATTCCTGGCAATGTAAATCATTTGTATGTATGCTTGTTTGCATGTGACTATTCCTCTTTTGTTTGTTGATATTTGTTAATAATAATTTTTAAAAGTTTAAAAAAGAAAAGATACATAAAAAAAGAAAAAACGACATAACTAGAGGCATCAGCTGTAACCAGTTTACCTGACAGAGGCGTAGATGATGAGGATGAGCAGCAGGGCCAGGAAGAAGGAGAGGAGAACTCCCAGAATGATCTGTTCATCTCTGGTCAACAACCCATCCACTGACAGACAGGAGGGGTTGAGGGGAAGAGAAAAAAAGAAGCCTTTCGTGAACTAACACATGCACTTACATTGACGGGCTGCAATGGAGCTGGTCGAGAGCTTCAAGTTCTTCGGTGTCCAAATCACTATGGACTTAAAATGGTCCACTCAACCACGCACAGTCGTAAAGATGATGCCCGAAGAGCTTCTATTCCCAAGCCACAAGACATAGCTAACATAATGGCTACACGGACTATGTGAGTTGACCCTTGCATTTATTTTTTATTTTTGCACTGTGTATATGCATACTCACAGGACTCTGCACACTCACGCACACTGACACTCCAACACACGCATGTCATGCACACACATTTATACTAACTCTACAGCACACACACGTCCACACACCCACATACAATCATAATTTACTCTGCTTGAGCTCCTGTTCCTCTTATAGTATATTAGCTCAAAAGTATCGTGGAGATCCTGCACCTAAATATAAACAGTACCGGCACCCAAAATGAGAACAGGTGTTGTACCGAAAATCTCCACCATGCCAGAATTCTCCTCCTCTTCGCGTTCTTCATTGCTGCGACTTGTTTGCTAGTTGAGACTTCTGCTCTTCACTCCGTTGTCAGTTTAGCCTACATTTCACTGACATAGTAGAAGAAAGCATTTTTGTCTGCAGTTTTCGGTTTAGCTATTTGTTTCAAGTGTATTTTGCGGTCTAGCTTGCATGGCGCCCGGTGCCGCCGCCGGCAAGATGCAGCCCTTGGCGGCTGGCCATGTCGCCCGTAACTAAATCCGCTACTGATTTTGTATTAGTCTATAAATAAATCTCTTTGCCAAAATTCGTCATCTCTCCCATGTCTTATTCGACTAGTATGTTTCAAAGTGTAAGGATAATAATTCAGCCATAGTTGTTCTGAAATGTTTATTGCTTGCCAACATTTTACTCCCTCCTCTATGTTTAATATAACATACATACATTCATTATTAATTTCGGTTGCCTATCCTGACGAGACGTTTGTTCTATAGAAAGTATTTGACTCTGATGTGTGTCACAGCAAGTATTTGACTCTTGCCACAAAATTAAGGAAATTAGAAGGGGGGGAGGGGGATTCTGGCAAGGGGGAGATTTTCTGCACGACAGGAACCTATTTCAGTCGAAGTCAGGCACTGACTATACACATCTACCTCCATTAGTCCAGTATCTCTGCACATTGAAAATAATATTATATTGAAACTGACCCTGTATATAGTTTCACATTTTCTCGTGTTCTTCTTCTTCTTCTTTTTTCTTGTGTGTTTTTGTTCTACCTTATGATACTTTTAGTATTGCATTACTATTGATTCCTGCATTGTTGGGTTTAGAGCAAGAAATGCGTTTCATGTACTTGTGCATGTGACATTAACTTGAAACTTACTAGCTCTGAGTTTGCTGATAGCTACTTTATTTAGGAAAAATGTACTTACTATGACTGAGATATGTGGTTGTCCCAACTAGTAATCTTAAGATGAATGCACTAACAGTAAGTTGCTCTGGATAAGAGCCTCTGCTAAATGACTAAAATGTAAAAAATTCAAATGAAGGAGTGAGAGTGGTGTTGTTTAATCTGTTTTAATCATCGGAGAGGAAAGATGTTTGTGGAGAGAAGAGGAGTGCTTACCTGCTGTTCTGATATGCTCAGAGTAGTCAGAGTCTGTGTACTGGCCCCGGATGTTGGTGGCTCGGAACTTAAACCTGCCACACAGACAAAGACATGCACTGTATTAAACTGTGTACGTATGTGTGTGTATGTGTTTATAGCTATGTGCACGTGTATGTGTTTACATGTTTGTGTTGTGTATACTCACACGTAGACAGTGTTTGATTTGAGGGGTCCGTTACAGAGTGTGTTACTGTACTCTTCAGTCAGACAGTTGTCCTTCTCTCCGATGACATAATGATCATCCTGGTGGTCTATGCGCTCCCCCCCTGAGTCTCTATGTTCCAGAACCCTGTCCCTCACAATGCTGTGTCTAATGCGTGAGAAAGTGAGTCCGCTGGTTTGTGTGTCCCTGCTCATACGGTCCCTCACGCAGAGTGGGTTGGGGAAGCCATTGTCTGTTAGGTAGGGGGCGGAACGAGAGAGAAATGCTGTCTTCCAGTTGGTCAGGTTCATGCTGTCCATCACTGAGACAGAGAGACAGACAGATGTCAGACTAGACCTATAGCAGTGGCTCCTACATATTTTAGTTCAAGATATATTTTCTGTGTGATAGATGTGTGTTTATATGTGTGTGTGTGATGTCGTACCCCCAGATTCGGACATGATGACCTGGATGCTGCTGATTGGTCCGTTGTCATTGCTGTAGAAACAGGCTGGCATGCGAACAATAATGCTTCGGGAGGTTACCATGGCAACTCCTCCTCGGTCCAGCACCACCTGGGGTCTCTGGGTGGGCTTGGCAGGAGCTAACCACACACACACACACACATTTCTGTATCATGAAGTGTTCGTAGTGCATACACATATATTCACAATATGACACCCCCTATGACTAAGTTTCTAAGGCTGTTGGGGTTATAAAGGGGTTATGTAGGGATTATGAATGGGTTATGTAGTGTTTATGTAGCACTGTACCTTTGATCCCTGTAGTGATCTGAACCTCTGAGCTGGGGGGGCTTAAACCTGCTCCGTTTACCGCTGCAATCTGTGTGTGAGAGAAGAGAGAGAGTTGGTCGGAGTGTTTCAAATGGTGAGAATAATTTTTCAGAAAGCACAATTGTTCTATGACACTGTGTTTGTTCCTCACCTGTATATTATAGTTGTGAACCATGTGTTTGTGTAGTTGTGCCTGTGTGTGTGTGTGAGATCCTCACCCGTATACTATAGTTGTAGCCTCCCTTCAGCCCGTCGATGACTGCGGTCAGGGTGCGGTTCTCGTTTTGGACCACGGTGAGGCGGTTGATGGTCATCTCTAGCTGGCCCTGGCGGTAGACCAGCACCGTATAGGAACTGATGTTCCCATTAGGCTCCTCCGGGGGGGCAAAGGTCACAAACACACGGGTCACTTCTTCTGGAATTACCTGGAGGGTCACGTTCTTAGGAGGATCCCTGGGCTCTAGAGGGAGCAGGGGAGAGGGATGGAGGGAGGATGAGGAGGAGGAGAGAGAGAGTGCTTAACTACCTTCTAGCAGTTGAATAAAGTAGCTACTGTATTACTGTATGTGTGGGTTCCTCACCCTCCTCCATTGTTCTGATGACAGTGGGCTCAGTGGCTTGTCCGTCCCGCCGTGCGTTCTCCAGTCGTCCAGTGAAGGCGGTCACGGTCACAGAGTAGCGAGTGAACGCAGTCAGGTTCGACACAACTACAGTCCTCAGCTCCTCTGGGCCGCGCACTACAGACTGGTTTAACCCCTCGCTATCCAACTGAACAACAACACAACATACAGATGTAAGAAACTCCTTTTTTCTCATTATTCTTTGAGTGTGTGTGTGCATGTGTACTCACAGAGATTACGTCTATGAGGTAGGAAGTGGGGCCGGTAATCACATCTGGGAGTTGCCATTCGATACGGAGGCCGTTGGAGGACATGGTCATTGAGAGGTTGCTGGGAGGGGCATCAGGGTCTGAGGGGAGAGACAGGTATAAATATACACATACTGCCTGGGTGTGTAGGTATTTGTATTTCCAGTCACATCCAGAATTATTGCCACCCTTGATAAAGATGATAAAATAAGACTGTATAAGCTATATTGTATGCTAATTAAAAAAAAATATATACAGTACCAGTCAAAAGTTTGAACACAACTACTCATTCAAGGGTTTTTCTTTATTTTGACTATTTTCTACATTGTAGAATAAATGTGGGCGGCAGGTAGCCTAGTGGTTAGAGCGTTGGGCCAGTAACCAAATGGTTGCAAGATTGAATCCCCGAGCTGACAAGGAAGAAATCTGTTGTTCTGCCCCTGAACAAGGCAGTTAACCCACTATTCCTAGGCCATCATTGTAAATAAGAATTTGTTCTTAACTGACTCCTGAGGGGGGAAAGGTTTTGTTGTGGCCTCTTCACGACTGTCTTGGTGTGTTTGAACCATGATAGTTTGTTGGTGATGTGGACACCAAGGAACTTGAAACTCTCGACCCGCTCCCCTACTGATTATGTTTTGCTTTTCGTGTATTGTTGTGTATAATAATGTGTGTTTTAATGTGTAGTTTAATGTGCTTATTGTATTTTGATGTGTATTGTGGTGCTATACAGGGCTCAACTGGTCTCAACATTGAATCTTTTTTTGTATCGTCATTAGCACAATATTCATTATTGTCACGTCCTGACCAGAGTTCTTATGTGTTTTGCTTGTTTAGTGTTGGTCAGGACGTGAGCTGGGTGGGAATTCTATGTTGTGTGTCTAGTTTGTCTGTTTCTGTGTTCAGCCTAATATGGTTCTCAATCAGAGACAGCTGTCAATCGTTGTCCCTGATTGAGAATCATATATAGGTGGCTTGTTTTGTGTTGGGGATTGTGGGTGGTTGTTTCCTGTCTTTGTGTTTTGTCTGCACCAGCTAGGACTGTGACGGCTAGTTTGTTTTGTCATTTTGTATAGTGTCTTCTTTTGTGTTAATTAAATCATGGAAAATTACCACGCTGCACATTGGTCCTCAGATCCTTCTCACCTCTCCTCGTCTGAGGAGGAGGACGACTTAGACTGCCGTTACAATTATCCTAATTCTAGCTCCCAGACGCCGGCAATTAGAAAAAAACAACAATGTAGATTGTGCTGATTTATTGGCTCATTGAACCATGTCGCGCACAGTAGTCTAAAACAATTATGTCATATCTGAATTATGTAATCTTTATGCACATTCACCATTGTATTAGTACATTGTATTAGTATAAAATAATCAATTTTTCTCATTTTTTGGAGCATACAATATAGCACAGTCTTTTTTGCTCATCTTTGTCAAGGGTTCCAATCCTTTTGGATGTGACTGTATGTGTGTGTGCGTGCGTGGGTGTGTGTACTTACTCCCAGCCAGTGTGTGTGTGTATCTCCAGGGTGTGTGTTCTCCTGGCCCAGCATTAGTAAGGGCTGTGATTCTGAAGCGGTAGAGGCGGTACTTGGCCAGAGACTGGAGAGTGATGCTCCTGTTGCCCTCACCACCATCAGAACCATTCACTGACACCAACACCTGACCAGGAAGATCATGAGTATGATGTTGAGTTCAATGTTAGGAAATGTATTCTGCAGATATACATGTAGACAGATGTACGACACAGTGGCTTAACAACATTTACATTCAGATATCCAGGTAAAATTACCTCCTGATCCACACAGCCTGGAGCCAGGGAAGGGCTCGGCTCTGGGAGGTGTGTGGCTTCAGAAAGGGGTGTGTTGGACAGGCAGTCAGGTGACAACAGCTGCATGGTGATGCGGTACTCAGTGAGCATGCCCAGAGCAGAGAGGGGAGCAGCCCATTGGAGCGTCACGCTGGTGGACGTGGTCTCTGACACACTCAGGAATCGAGGGACACCAGGAACTGCAGGAGGATATAAGAGTGGGTTGAGTTGGTACAGTTCATCTGGTCTCCTGGTGTAGTGTACATGTGTGTGTGTGTGTGTGTGTGTGTGTGTGTACCTGACTCGGGGTGTGTGTAGGCAGTACAGTTGACCTGGTCTCCTGGGCCGGCAGAGTTGACAGCCGTTACGGTGAGTGTGAATTCTGCGTCCGGCGCCAGCCCACTGATCGTAAACTGGTTTGTGTCAGCCTGGTGTATGTATGACTGTGAGTCTGAGTGTCTGTCCACCTGGACCTGGTAGTACAGGATGCGTCCATTGGGGTTGGCTGGAGGCTCCCAGTGTAGGAACACAGAGTCCCAGCCCAGACCAGAGCAGGACAGGTTACCCACCACTTCAGACACTGGAGCCAGGAGACACAGGGTTTATGCAAAAGGATTAATAGCCAATTCCACACACATATGGCACTTGATTTCTAGTTCCACAACCATACATACCCACACACACATACCACATACATACCGGACTCATTGGTTGTGAAGGACACAGGAGTGCTATACTGGTCTCCATGACCCACTCTGGTGTAGCTAAGCACACTGATCTCATAGGAGCTGTGAGGCCTGAACCCACTCAGCTGTCCTTCTGTCCACGGACCTGTAGAGTTCTGAGAGTCAGAGAGAGGGAGAGAGAGAAAAATCAGGAAATCTTATAGACAGAACATAGCAAAGTTGCAGCACTCCAGTTTAAAAATGTTAATGTTTCTTTGTGAGTGTTTGTGTTTGTATATGTGCAGTACCTGATATCTGATTGTGTTTGTGTTAATCTCCCAGATCCTGAAGCCGTAGTTTGTGACCACACCATTGGGTTCCAGGGAGGGTTCCCAGGTCAGCCACACAGAGAAGGCTGTGTGGTTATACAGAGACAGGTTCCGGGGAGGAGACATCGGACCTGGTGGAACACAATGTTAGAGTACATTACTGGCCTTTGTCTGTATGAAGCAGCAGTTGGAGGGGTTATGGTAGGGTAGAGGCCAGAGGTTAGTAGGGGTTAAAGGTGAGAGGTTAAAGATGACCTGCTTCATCTGTGTGCAGCATCAGTAGTAGCGGGGGTCCGGAGCCCTTGCGGGTGGCTGCGGTGATGGAGAGGTTGTAGGCTGTGTAGGGCAGGAGCTGTGTGAGTGTGAGGGTGGTGTTGGGGGTGTGTGTGGTGTTGGAGCCGCCAGGGCCGAACATGGTGAGGAAATACTCTGTTATCTCTCCGTTGGCCTCCAGTGGGCGCTGCCACACCACAGACACAGAGGAGGACGACAGGTTCCTACTGGACACCAGCACTGGAGCTGAACTGGGAACTGGAGGGAGAGAGTGGGTTAATAGTATGTATGTGTATGCACATGTGTGCTTTTGTGTGTGTGTGTGTGTGTGTCTGTAGACTCACTATCATCATCAGTCCTCACATGCAGCAGGCTGGTGTGGTTGTGGGCCGGGCCGGCACTAGTTGCCGGGGTAACGGTGAAGACATAGGGATAGTACTTCCTGAGTTTGGTAAACAGGAAGACGTTATCGTTGGTTGTCTTGGTGATGGTATTGTTGACAGTGGGGGGTCCGGGGGGGTTGGTGTTAGGGTAAGAGGGGTTCAGAGGTTTAGGAGGTTGGGGGTGTCCTGCTTCCTGCAGGGTGAGCAAGTAGAAGGGGCGTCCGTTGGGTTCCATAGGGGGATCCCAGCTTACTATGATGGCTGTAGAACTGAAGATCTGAGCACTGAGATTGTGGACCGGATCACTGGGAACTGTTGGGAGAGAGGGGGAATTAGTATCACTGACTGAACTACATCATTCTTCAGACTCAGTCTCAGCACTAGAAGAACACTACAGGTTATTTATGCTGTATATACACATAATACTACATCTACACCCAAACCAGCAACATCAACCAATCAAACACTGGCGCCACCCCAGGGATAGAAACACACCAACAAACATAAAACAGCACTTCGTCATCATCATCATCATTAACAACATTGTCATTATTAACATCATCATCACCCCATGAGTCATATGGAGAGAATAACCTCAGTGTGGAACAAAACAAGAAAACTTTGACCAGAGAAACTTCAAATCGAGAAACAAAAAAACAGAGACATTTTGAATAGCAGATACTCATCCTGGCCACACCCACTTCCGGTGTCCATCCTCTAAGTTCCGGTCACTGAGTCTGACCATATGGAGAGAGCAAACTGAGCATGTGCACCAGGGGAAACAGGGATGGAAAGAAGGAGAGACGCAGAGTTGGAAGATATAAGGAGGGAGGGGAGACCTCAGTGAAGGCAGATTGAGAGGCTGGTGAAGTGGATGGATGGGTGAAGGAGAGAGGGCGGTGTGTGGGTGTCTGAGCCCAGGGCAGTGAGCCCTGCTGGGCTTGGCAGGGCAGGAGAGGCAGGGTGAGCTGGAGGTCCCGTGGCTGGAGCACAGAGGCAGAGACACACAGTCAGTATTAGAGACATCTTCAGACCGAAACAAGAGGCAGTCACTATTAAACGTCAGATGAAGGCAGCAGTCTGTCTACACAATTTTTCCCAAAATCACATAAAAACAAAGAGATCATCGTCAAATAGGAACAATAATTACATTTCTTTTGAATAACACAAAAGCTACTATTTGTATCTACATAATTTATTTGACAGGAACATTGCTACTTCTTGTGATCATCCAGATACTGCCATTTGAAAATGATTCATCTGCATCTTAAGCTACAGACTAAACTACTAACAGGAATACGATAATGACCTACTCACAAAACTACAAGATGAAACATCTCTACTGGATGTATGTTGATAGCATTGTGACATTGTTGATAGCCAATGTGTTTACAAAAGAACTGGATGCCTGTATCATTGCTCTGTTTGGAATATAAGACACGATCAGATATCCAACAGGTCAAAGAGTGAACTTCCACAGGGTTCAGTAAAAGGAGATACAAACTGGTTGTCTGAGGTACGGAGGCCTCGGAGGGACAAAAAGGGCCAGTTTGTCAGACTGACAGACTTACCTCCTTTTACCAGCCAGCTGAAAGTTACACTTCAATCGCAGAATTTTTACGTGATTTTATCAAGTTCAACAAGAGGTTGGAAAAAACAGTGCAGACTCTGTGTGTGTGTGTGTGTGTGTGTGTGTGTGTGTGTGTGTGTGTGTGTGTGTGTGTGTGTGTGTGTGTGTGTGTGTGTGTGTGTGTGTGTGTGTGTGTGTGTGTGTGGGTGTGTGTGTGTGTGTGTGTGTGTGTGTGTGTGTGAAACTGACCGCCATCTGGGGTGAGTAGGTCTAAAGGATCAGTACGGACCCCTCCGTCCCCCTGCATGGTGCTTGAGGTCAGCCAGAGGCTGTAGTTCTGTCCTCCTCTCAGGCCAGACAGACAGTAGGACAGGTCCTCCCCCAGAGAGACAGGGTCCAGCTCTGACACTGGGATACGCTGATGGAGAGGAGAGAGAGAAACAATGCCTTTACATTACAAAATAACACACTTTTACACATGAGCATACAGTGTGTGTGTGTGTTACTCACCTGCTTTATAACAGTGTTATTGTCTGTGTAGTACACAGTGTAATGCTGTATAACTCACCTGCTCCGTGACAGTGGTATTGTCTGAGTAGTACAGAGTATAGTGAAGGAGGATTCCATTTGGCTGAGTGGGGGGTTGCCAGAGGACGGTCACTGAAGAAAATGTCAGGTTCACCAACGACACATTCTGGGGTGGGTCAAATGGCACTGGAAGAGAATTGCAGGAGTGATTTGGTGCAAGTTGCATGTCACTTGTGTTTACTAAAAATAAACTGGAGGCATGTTCAGTTGGGACTACAAGATTTTCTCAAAGGTTTGTGTGTGTGAGTGTTTGTGCATGCGTGCTTGCCATACGTATATGTGTGTGTGTGTACCTGTGTCAATAATACTGAAGCTGATGTATATGAGGACTCCCCCGTCCCCCAGGCGTGTCCAGCTGGAGACAGAGGCGTTGAAGCGACTTTCTGAGTCAACGCTGACCACTACCGCTGTACCTGTTACATTCTGCCACACCTCAGATGACTCATTCCTACAAGCGAGAGAAGGAAGGAGGAAGAAGAAGAATGTTGGAGACCATGTTGGAGGCTGTAATTCATGCTTCAATCAGAATGCCTCATCCCTCAACATCTCCTTTTTCAACATCACATCAGCAGTTTGTTTCAAACTAACGATCAATATTGAAATAAAACTCACCAGACTTTGACTATGTAGTAGAGGATCTCAGAGTTGGCCTCTTTCGGCGGTTCCCATGACAATTCTACCTCGTAGTCTGACAACTTCCTGGCTAACAGGAACTGAGGGGGAGTGTCTGGGTCTGAAACACACTTCCTATTATTTAAGACCAACCAGGTCGCTAAGGGGAAATGGACTGGAAGAAGGAGAGAACGTTAGCTAAACGCTCCTTGATCATTGGAAATAGCGCCTGCTTGCTGGCTCATCTGTAAGCAAAGCTGGTTGGTTAGAAGTGATGGTTTTGATGTTGTTAAATAACACTGTGGTAGCCCCTGACTTCTGTCAGAGGATCAGGAAGACTTGAGACAGAAAGGAAGTGAGAGGAGGTGATGATGAACCTTCTGTGGTCCACCACAGTCCATTACACGACCACCTGAAACACAATGACCCTAACCATGGTCTCCCTCTACCTCCCCCCTCTTACCCCAGATCCCTCACTCCATTGGGGTGATGTATAGTGGTTTACTGCAGTGGTTCTGGGGTGTGTTTGTGTGTTAGAGAGGCGCTCACCATCCTCCAGTGTGGTGATGTTGAGTGGGTCACTGCTGTGGTTTCCAGGGCCCATTCGTGTGTGTCCCTTCACCACCAGAGTGTATTGCGCAAACTTCCTTAGGTGAGTGATCTGGACGTGGCTAATGGGTGTGGTCAGGTTGAGGAAGTGGGAAGAGTTTCGCAGCTCAAGGCTGTAAATCAAATCAAACTTAATTTAAAGTTTATTTTCATCATGAGAAAGTACACATCCAGAATCCATGCAGAAATGTACCTGTAGTGCGTGATAACTCCATTGGGCACTAGGGGGGGTTCCCAGGTCACATTCACCTCATTGGGACTGACGGACTCATAGGACAGGCCGTAGGGAGGACTTCCCGGTACTAGAGGGTACACACACACTTCAAAATGAGGCATAAGTGTGTGCATGTGCCTAGTTTGTGTGTGTGTGAAATAAAAGGTCAAATAGGGGGGGTGCTATATTTGTCCTGTTTCACTGCATGTAGAAGTGGGTAACCACTCGGAGTGGTGCGTGTGTTTGTATGTACTGTATGTGTGTGTGTGTGTGTGTGTGTGTGTGTGTGTGTGTGTGTGTGTGTGTGTGTGTGTGTGTGTGTGTGTGTGTGTGTGTGTGTGTGTGTGTGTGTGTGTGTGTGTGTGTGTGTGTGTGTGTAGACTCACCGTCCTCCCCAGACAGCATAGTGAGTGTGTCTGAGGTGTGGTTCCCGTGTCCGAGGCGTGTGTATGCTCTGACAGACACATTATAGTAGGAGAACGGCATCAGCCCTGTCAAAGTCACTCTGGGGACAGAGCTGTTCAACACTGCCACATATGATTGGTTCTCGTACAGGACCTCATACTGTTGAATCACCCCATTGGCTCTCTCCGGGGGCGACCACGAGAGGGTGGCGGTGGAAGGAGAGGTGTCTACCACTGTTAATCCTATGGGTGGGGAGTCAGGTTCTGAGAGGGAGAGAGAGAGGGATAACATTGGACTCTCTATCATGAAACCCACATAATGAGAGAGGTGGGGGTGGGGGTGGGGGTGTGTGTGTGCCAGGTACCATCCTCGGGTGTGACAGCGAAGATATCGTCTCGGTCAGACAGAGAGCCCTCTCCTACAGCAGTAGATGCAGCCACTCGCAGCTTATAACCTGTATACTTCCCCAGCCCTGAAACACACAGCAAGCAGCTTATAACCTGTATACTTCCCCAGCCCTGAAACACACAGCAAGCAGCTTATAACCTGTATACTACCCCAGCCCTGAAACACACAGCAAGCAGCTTATAACCTGTATACTACCTCAGCTCTGAAACACACAGCAAGCAGCTTATAACCTGTATACTTCCCCAGCCCTGAAACACACAGCAAGCAGCTTATAACCTGTATACTTCCCCAGCCCTGAAACACACAGCAAGCAGCTTATAACCTGTATACTACCCCAGCCCTGAAACACACAGCAAGCAGCTTATAACCTGTATACTTCCCCAGCCCTGAAACACACAGCAAGCAGCTTATAACCTGTATACTTCCCCAGCCCTGAAACACACAGCAAGCAGCTTATAACCTGTATACTTCCCCAGCCCTGAAACACACAGCAAGCAGCTTATAACCTGTATACTACCCCAGCCCTGAAACACACAGCAAGCAGCTTATAACCTGTATACTTCCCCAGCCCTGAAACACACAGCAAGCAGATTCACACCAATACATCTTCACAGGCTTGAACCAGGCCTGTACCATGTGTGTATATGTGTACATACAGTATGTGTGTGAGTTACCTGTGAGCAGTATGCTGGTGTTGTGTGTAACTCTCTGCAGGGCTTGGTTGCTGTGCAGGTTGAGTCCGTAAAGGGTGTAATGTGTGATTCGTCCGTTGGGGTAGAGGGGCGGAGTCCAGCTGACCAGGATGGAAGTGGAGCTAACATTCTGATAGGACACAGCCACCACTGAGCTAGGAACTATGACAACAACAACACACAACAATAAAGAACAAGAATAAACAACAATGACACTATTTAAATAAGGTATTTACAGTATCTATGTGTACCCTGCTCGCGGGTCTTCTCAGAGACGTGTGAGGCAGGACCCTCTCCAATAGTGGTAGCCGCGGTAACGGTGAAGGTGTATTCAGTGAAGGGACTAAGACCAGAGACTAGGTAAGACAGCTCCTCAGACTTCATGTCTATCACCTCCTCTCTCACATACAGTCCTGGAACACACACACAGTATAGAGGACAGACTGTAGTGCATGGTAACACACCTCACTCTACTCATCAACTTCTGTAGTCTTCAATCAAGTTTCTAGTTGTAATGTCACATGCACAAATACAGTTCTTGCTCTAAACCCAACAATGCAGGAATCAATAGTAATGCAATACAAAAAGTATCATAAGGTAGAACAAAGAAAACACGAGAAATAAAAATAAGAGAACACAAGTAAATAAGCAAGCATACAAAAAGTTACAAAAAATGGCGCCGGAAGAAATGGCATCAGTTTTACGTGCGCCCAACCAATTGTGCTATTATGTGGGGTTTTTCGCGTTATTTGTAACTTATTTTGTACATAATGTTTCTGCAACTGTATTTTTTGCTCGCCTGAAGTAGAGTATATTGTGATAAATTGCAGGCCACACTACTTGCCTAGAGAGTTTTCAGCTATACTTTTCGTGGCTGTTTATTTACCACCACAGGCAGATGCTGGCACTAAGACCGCACTCAGTCAGCTGTATAAGGAAATAAGCAAACAGGAAACCACTCACCCAGAGGCTGCGCTCCAAGTGGCCGGAGACTTTAATGCAGGGAAACTTAAATCAGTTTTACCAAATTTCTATCAACGTGTTAAATGTGCAACCAGAGGGAAAAAACTCTCCCTCGCCCTCCATTTGGTAAATCCGACCACAACTCTATCCTCCTGATTCCTGCTTACAAGCAAAAATGAAAGCAGGAAGCACCAGTGACTCGGTCTATAAAAAAGTGGTCAGATGAAGCAGATGCTAAATTACAGGACTGTTTTGCTATCACAGACTGGAACATGTTCCGGGATTCTTCCGATGGCATTGAGGAGGACACCACATCAGTCACTGGCTTTATCAATAAGTGCATGGAGGACGTCGTCACCACAGTGACTGTACGTACATACCCCAACCAGAAGCCATGGATTACAGGCAACATTCGCACTGAGCTAAAGGGTAGAGCTGCCCCTTTCAAGGTGCGGGACTCTAACCCGGAAGCTTACAAGAAATCCTGCTATGCCCTGCGACAAACCATCAAACAGGCAAAGCGTCAATACAGGGCTAAGATTGAATCATACTACACCGGCTCCGACGCTCGTCTTAGGTGGCAGCGCTTGCAAACTATTACAGACTACAAAGGGAAGCACAGCCGCGAGCTGCCCAGTGACACGAGCCTTCCAGACGAACTAAATCACTTCTATGCTCGCTTTGAAGCAAGCAACACTGAGGCATGCATGAGAGCATCAGCTGTTCCGTAGCCGACGTGAGTAAGACCTTTAAACAGGTCAACATACACAAGGCTGCAGGGCCAGATGGATTACCAGGACATGTGCTCCGGGCCTGTGCTGACCAACTGGCAGGCGTCTTCATTGACATTTTCAACATGTCCCTGATTGAGTCTGTAATACCAACATGTTTCAAGCAGACCACCATAGTCCCTGTGCCCAAGAACACAAAGGCAACCTGCCCAAATGACTACAGACCCGTAGCACTCACGTCCGTAGCCATGAAGTGCTTTGAAAGGTTTGTAATGGCTCACATCAACACCATTATCCCAGAAACCCTAGACCCACTCCAATTTGCATACCGCCCAAACGGATCCACAGATGATGCAATCTCTATTGCACTCCACACTGCCCTTTCCCACCTGGACAAAAGGAACACTTATGTGAGAATGCTATTCATTGACTACAGCTCAGCGTTTAACACTATAGTGCCCTCAAAGCTCATCACTAAGCTAAGGATCCTGGGACTAAACACCTCCCTCTGCAACTGGATCCTGGACTTCCTGACGGGCCGCCCCACGTAGTGAGGGTAGGTAGCAACACATCTGCCACGATGATTCTCAACACTGGAGCTCCCCAGTGGTGCGTGCTCAGTCCCCTCCTGTACTCCCTGTTCACCCACGACTGCATGGCCAGGCATGACTCCAACACCATCATTAAGTTTGCAGACCACACAACAGTGGTAGGCCTGATCACTGACAACGACGAGACAGCCTATAGGGAGGAGGTCAGAGACCTGGTCGGGTGGTGCCAGAATAACAACCTATCCCTCAGCGTAATCAATACCAAAGAGCTGATCGTGGACTACAGGAAAAGGAGGACCGAGCACGCCCCCATTCTCATCAATGGGGCTGTAGTGGAGCAGGTTGAGAGCTTCAAGTTCCTAGGTGTCCACATCACCAACAAACTAGAATGGTCCAAACACACCAAGACAGTCGTGAAGAGGGCACGACAAAGCCTATTCCCCCTCAAGAAACAAAACAAAAATTGGCTTGGGTCCTGAGATCCTCAAAAGGTTCTACAGCTGCAACATCGAGAGCATCCTGACTGGTTGCATCACTGCCTGGTACGGCAATTGCTCGGCTTCTGACCGCAAGGCACTACAGAGGGTAATGCATACGGCCCAGTACATCACTGGGGCTAAGTTGCCTGCCATCCAGGACCTCTACACCAGGCGATGTCAGAGGAAGGCCCTAAAAATTGTCAAAGACCCCAGCCACCCCAGTCATAGACTGTTCTCTCTACTACCGCATGGCAAGCGGTACTGGAGTGCCAAGTCTAGGACAAAAAGGTTTCTCAAAAGATTTTACCAGCCATAAGCCATAAGACTCCTGAACAGGTAATCAAATGGCTACCCAGACTATTTGCATTGTGTGCCCCCCCCAACCCATCTTTTAAGCTGTTGCTACTCTCTGTTTATCATATATGTATAGTCACTTTAACTATACATTGATGTACATACTACCTCAATTGGGCCGACCAACCAGTGCTCCCGCACATTGGCTAACCGGGCTATCTGCATTGGGTTCCACCACCCGCCAATCCCTCTTTTACGCTACTGCTACTCTCTGTTCATCATATATGCATAGTCACTTTAACCATATCTACATGTACATACTACCTCAATCAGCCTGACTAACCGGTGTCTGTATGTAGCCTCACTACTTTTATAGCCTCGCTACTGTATATAGTATTTTTACTGTTGTTTTATTTCTTTACTTACCTATTGTTCCCCTAATACCTTTTTTGCACTATTGGTTAGAGCCTGTAAGTAAGCATTTCACTGTAAGGTCTACACCTGTTGTATTCAGCGCACGTGACAAATAAACTTTGATTTGATTTGATTTATATACAGGGTTAGTCAGTTCCAGTACCATATTTACAATGTGCAGGGATACTGGAGTGATGGAGGTATATGTATAGTGTTAAAGCTGAAATATGTAACTTTTTGGGCGACCCAACCAAATTCACATAGTAAGAGTTATAGATCTGTCATTGGTATTGAAAGCAAGTCTAAGACGCGTTGGATCTGTTCTATGCACGATATTTCTATGCTTCCCGTTCTTAAGTTTCGCGTTTGCGTCTTACGTTCGGTTCTGTACACCAGCTTCAAACAACTGAAAATACTATATTTTTGGTTATTTAAAATTTATTTTACAGCGGTATAGATTGTACAATGATTCTCTACACTTTGAGTGCTTGTTTGGTCATGTAAACTGAAATTAGGAGAAATATTTGAATTTTTGCAACCAGGAAATGGCAGAGCCATTTCTGCATATTGCACCTTTAAAAGGGTTTAGAGGTTAAAAGGTGAAATGGTTATAGGTTAGAGGTGAGTGTAGTACCTCCCGGGGTGCTGGAGGCTGCAGCCCTGGTGGAGGGGAGTGTCTGGAGGTGTCCAGTGACTGCAGGTACAGAGCGGGTGGAGAGGCGTGGCTGGCCAGAGGTGAGCTGGCCGGGCTGTGAGTGGGCAGTGAGCCAGGGCAGGGGTGTGGCCGGGGTTGAAGAGGTCAGGGAGAGGACAGAAGTCCCTGAAGTTACAGCATCAAAGGTCATAGGGGAGGAGTCTGGAAAGTCAGAGGTCTGGTCAGTCCCAGGGCCCATACTAGTCAGACTGGGGCTCTCAGTGACTGTGGGGACAGTGTAATTGTTGTGGTCAAGGTTAGGATTAAGGTCAGAGGGGGTTGAAGCGCTGTGTGTGCGGCTGGTTGTGGTCATGGTCATGCCGGTGACGACCGTGTGGTCGGGCAGGGTGACCGTGAATGCAAGCGGAGAGGTGGTCAGGCTGAGTTCAGCTGATCTCTTACGCCGCAGAGAGTCACCAGGGATACCTGGCACTAACGTTCCATCACCATGGATATCAGTCTCATTTAGGTTCTGAAGATAAGATGAAAACATCAGGCACACACACACACACACACACACACACAATTGTTTGTTTTACTATCCTTGTGGGGACAAAACATTTGTTTCCATTCAAACCTACCCCTAAGCATTACCTTAACCCCTAACCCTAATCCCTAGCTCCTAACCCTAACCCTAACCCTAATTGTAACCCTAACCCTAAACCAGGTATGGGCAACTTTGATGGGGGTGGTGGGGGCCACAAAAAATCTGAACCCATCATGAGGGGCCGCAGTTGCTCAGGGGTCAGGGGTACCCCGACTGAGTTCCTAAATTAAAAATATATATATACAGTACCAGTCAAAAGTTTGGACACACCTTCTCACTCAAGGATTTTTCTTTATTTTTTAAAAAAATTTACATTGTAGAATAATAGTAAAGACATAAAAACTAAGAATTAACACGTATGGAATCATGTAGTAACCAAAAAAGTGTTAACCAAATCAAAATATATTTTATATTTCAGATTCTTCAAAGTAGCCACCATTTGCCTTGATGACAGCTTTGCACACTCTTGGCATTCTCTCAACCAGCTTCACCTGGAATACTTTTCTAACAGTGTTGAAGGAGTTCCAAAATATGCTGAGCACTGATTTTCCTTCACTCTGCGGTCCAACTCATCCCAAACCATCTCACTTGGGTTGAGGTTGTGTGATTGTGGAGGCCAGGTCATCTGATGGAGCACTCCATCACTCTCCTTCTTGGTCAAATAGCTCTTACACAGTCTGGAGGTGTGTAAGATGGCGCAGACAGATAGGGCAGCTCTGCTTCTAGCTCCTAAGCAACTTTGTAGTATTTTATTTTTTTGTGTGTTATTTCTTACATTCTTAGTCTAGGAAATGTTTTGTGTTATTACATACAGCCGGAAATAACTTTTGGATATCAGAGCGACGGTAACTCACCGGCATTACGACCGGGAATACGACTTTTCCGAATTGGATCCTTTGTTCGTACCTCCCAGGGCAATTGAACTGATTCCAGAGGCTTATCCAAAACATCGCCGGCGGAGCAGAGGTATTCGGAGTGGACTTCTAGTCCGACTCAGGAGGCACGGACAACATCCACCACTTCCGAGTATATTACTCGCTAATGTTCAGACTCTGGATAAAAAATAGACGAGCTTAGGTCGAGAATCTCCTTCCGGAAAGACATAAGGGATTGTAACATACTCTGTTTCACGGAAACATGGCTCTCTCGGGATATACTGTCTTTGTCCATACAGCCAGCTGAGGTCTCTGTACATCGTGCAGACATTAATAAAGAACTCTTCGGAAAGAAGAAAGGCAGAGGTGTATGTTTCATGATTAACCACTCATGGTGTGATTGTGATAACATACAGAAACTCAAGTAATTTTGTTCACCCGACCTAGAATACCTCACAATGAAATGCAGACTGTATTACCTCCCAAGAGAATTCTCTTCGGTTATAGTCACAGCCGTGTATATTCCCCCTCAAGCCGATACAACGACAGCCCTCAAAGAACTTCACTGGATTTATGCAAACTGGAAACCACATATCCTGAGGCTGCATTTATTGTAACTGGGGATTTTAACAAAGCAAATTTGAGGAAAACGCTACAGAAGTTCTATCAACACATTGACTGTACTACTCGCGCTGCTAAAACACTCAACCACTGCTACTCCAACTTCCAGGATGCCTACAAGGCCCTCCCCCACCCTCCCTTTGGCAAATCTATATAGGCAGAAACTCAAACAGGAAGTACCCGTGCTATGGACTATTCAACGCTGGTCTGACCAATCGGAATCCACGCTTCAAGATTGTTTTGATCATGCGGACTGGGATATGTTCCGGGTAGCCTCTGAGAATAACATTGACGAATACACGGATATGGTGACTGAGTTTATCAAGAAGTGTATAGGAGATGTTGTACCCACTGTGACTATTAAAACCTACCATAACCAGAAACCGTGGCAGCAATTGCGCAAAACTGAAAGCGTGAACCACCGCATTTAACCATGGCAAGGTGACTGGGAATATATATATTTTTTCATTTTACCGTTATTTTACCAGGCAAGTTGACTGAGAACACGTTCTCATTTGCAGCAACGACCTGGGGAATAGTTACAGGGGAGAGGAGGCCGAATACAAACAGTGAAAACAGTCAAAACGTCAGTATCAAACAGGCAAAACGTCAGTTTAGAGACAAAATGGAGACGCAATTCAATGGCTCAGACACGAGACGTATGTCGCAAGGTCTAAGGACAATCACCGACTAGAAAGTGAAAACCAGCCACGTCGCGGACACCGACGTCTTCCGGCCCAGATGGCATCCCTAGCCGAGTCCTCAGAGCATACGCAGACCATCTGGCTGGAGTGTTTAGGACATATTCAGTCTGTCCCTATCCCAGTCTGCTGTCCCCACTTGCTTCAAGATGTCTACCATTGTTCCTGTACCCAAGAAAGCAAAGGTAACTGAACTAAATGACTATAGCACTTACTTCTGTCATCATGAAACGCTTTGAGACGCTAGTTAAGGACCATATCACCCGTACCTTACCCGACTCCCTAGACCCACCTCAATTTGCTTACCGCCGCAATAGCTCCACAGACGATGCAATCGTCATCACACTGTACAATGCCCTATACCATCTGAACAAGAGGAATACCTATATAGAATGCTGTTAATTGACTATAGTTCAGCATTCAACACCATAGTACCCTCCAAGCTCATCATTAAGCTTGGAGCCCTGGGTCTGAACCTCGCCCTGTGCAACTGGGTCCTGGACTTGTTGACGGGCCGACCCCGAGGTGGTGAAGGTAGGAAACAACAACTCCACTTCGCTGATCCTCAACACAGGGGCCCCACAAGGCTGCGTGCTCAGCCCCCTCCTGTACTCCCTGTTCACCCATGACTGCGTGGCCAAACACTGCTCCAACACCATCATTAAGTTTGCTGACGACACAACAGTGGTAAGCCTGATCATTGACAACGATGAGATGGCCTATAGGGAGGAGGTTAGAGATCTGGCAGTGTGGTGCCAGGACAACAACCTCTCCCTCAATGTGAGCAAGATAAAGGAGCTGATCGTGGACTACAGGAAAAGGCAGCCCGAACAGGCCCCATTAACATTGACGGGGCTGTAGTGGAGCGGGTCGAGAGTTTCAAGTTCCTTGGTGTCCACATCACCAACAAACAATCATGGTCCAAACATACCAAGACAGTCGTGAAGAGGGCACGACAAAACCTTCTCCCCCTCAGGAGACTGAAAAGATTTGGCATGGGTCCCCAGATCCTCAAAAGGTTCTACAGCTGCACCATCAAGAGCATCCTGACCGGTTGCATCACTGCCTGGTATGGCAACTGCCTGGCATCTGACCGTAAGGCGCTAGGCCCAGTACAGCACTGGCCCAGTACAGCACTGGGCCAAGCGTCCTGCCATCCAGGACCTATATAATAGGTGGTGTCAGAGGGAAGCCCATAAAATTGTCAGAGACTCCAGTCACCCAGGTTATAGACTGTTTTCTCTGCTACCACACGGCAAGCAGTACTGGAGCGCCAAGTCTAGGACCAAAAGGCTGCTCAACAGCTTCTACCCCCAAGCCATTAGATTTCTGAACAATTCATAAAAATCGCCACCGGACAATTTACTTTGACTTACCCCACCCACCCTTTTGTACACTGCTGCTACTCACTGTTTGTTTGTTACCTATGCATAGTCACTTCGCCCCCACCTACATGTACAGATTACCTCAACTAGCCTGTACCCCTGCACTGACTCGGTACCGGTGCCCCCTGTATATAGCCTCATTATTGTTTTTCTTATTGTGTTACTTTTTCTTATTAGCCTACTTGGTAAATATTTTCTTCTTCTTGAACTGCACTGTTGGTCAAGGGCTTGTAAGTAAGCATTTCACGGTAAAGTCTACACTTGTTGTATTCGGCGCATGTGGCAAATAAAGTTTGATTTGACGCACACCTCCAACTCAATCAAGTTTTCAGATGACACAACAGAAGTAGGCCTGATTTACCAACAATTACAAGACAGCCTACAGAGAGGAGGTGAAGGCCCTGGGAGTGTGGTGCCAGGAAAATAACCTCTCACTCAATGTCGACAAAACAAAGGAATTGATCGTGGACTTCAGGAAACAGCAGAGGGAGCACGCCCCTATCCACATCGATGGGATCGCAGTGGAGCAGGTGGAAAGCTTCAAGTTCCTCGGCATACACATCACTGACGATCTGAAATGGTCCACCCTCTGCAGCAGAGGTAACTCCAGGTCTTCCTTTCCTGTGGCGGTATTCATGAGAGCCAAAAACCATCATAGCTTGATGGTTTTTGAGATTGCTCTTGAAGAAACTTTTAAAGTTCTTGACATTTTCTGTATTGACTGACCTTCATGTCTTAAAGTAATGATGGACTGTCATTTCTCTTTGCTTATTTTAGCTGTTCTTGCCATAATATGGACTTGGTATTTTACCAAATAGGGCTATCTACTGTATACCACCCCTACCTTGTCACAACACAACTGATTGGCTCAAATGCATTAAAAAGGAAAGAAATTGAAGAAATGAACTCTGAACAAGGCACACCTGTTAATTGAAATGCATTCCAGGTGACTACCTCATGAAGCTGGTTGAGAGAATGCCAAGTGTGCAAAGCTGTCATCAAGGCAAAGGGTGGCTACTTTGAAGACTCTCAAACATAGATATATTTTGATTTGTTAGCACTTTTTTGGTTACTACATGATTCCATGTGTTATTTCATAGTTTTGATGTCTTCACTATTATTCTACAACGTAGAAAATAGTAAAAATAAAGAAAAACCCTGGAATTAGTAGGTGTGTCCAAACCTTTGACTGGTACTGTATATATATTTTTCTCCACTTGTCTGAATTTGACTTGTTTTGGTATCCTTGTGAGGTCTTCTGTTCCTCACAAGGATAGTAAAAGCAGATCCACAGAGTGATACCTGTGTTCCGATGAGAGTGATGTCCTGCAGCAGTGTGTTGTCAGACAGAACCAGGAGTCTGTACTGTGTGATCAGACCATTGGGCTGGGCAGGGCTTCTCCAACTCACACCCACCGACACAGAGTCTAGTGCTACTGCCTGCAGAGCCTGTACAGCACTGGGAGCTACACACACAAACACACTCACACACGCACACGCACACACACACACACACACACACACACACACACACACACACACACACACACACACACACACACACACACACACACACACACACACACACACACACACACACACACACACACACACACACACAGAGAGAGAGAGAGAGAACCAGACAGTCTTAGAGACAATGTTAGAGAACCAGGCAGAATGTTTAGATGTTCAAGGTAGGAAAATACTCCTGCACTCACCTCATTGACCAATAGGGAAAGGATAAGTACTGCACTGGTAGAGCACATCACTCAAGACACGTGTCTATTCTTACCCTCAGCATGTGTCAGTGCAGCAGAAAAGGCCTCAGGCCCCAGCAGGCCAGCAGACTTGGCCCGGACCTCTACTCTGTAGTGTGTATAGGGAGTCAGACCAGAGTACACAAACTTCAGGTCCCCTGTGCTGTTCTCATAGATAAACCCTGACACACACACACACACACACACACACACAGTGTTAGGGTTAGATCTGCCACCTTCAGTGTTTTTACTTCAGCAAGTATTTTAAATGTACTGTATATGTGTGTACCTGTAGGGCCGTAGAGATGGGTGACGTAGCTGAAGCGTCCGGTAACAATGGTTGGCGGATCCCAGGAGACAGAGACTGACTTAGACGTCACATTCCATACCAACAGGTTGTAGGGAGGGTCCTCTGGGGCTGCAGCACACAAATACATATTCACATGGTGAGAGAGAGAGATGAGGAATAGATAGAGAGACACGGAGGAATTGAGATGTAGACGGTTATAGAAAGAGATATGGAGAGATGGGCAGAGATATGTAGAGATAGAGAGGTGGAGTGTGTGTCTGTGTACCTGACTCAGGCATGCGGACCATGGTGGAGGCTACCTGTCCCTCTCCGTCGGAGGTGAAAGCGGACACTTCGAAGACGTATGCTGTGTAGGGACGCAGCTGGTCCACCCCTACGGATATTGGTACAGCCCATGTGGCGGCAGGTGGGACGGCTGACAGGGTGACAGGAGGAGAGGACGCTGTCACCTCTGATGGACTTGCGGTCCCACGAGACAGGATTTCTACTGCATCCTACACACACAGACACACACTATGTATTTAAGTACACAAAGACAGAGCTTACATTTTTTACCTGCTAATAATATAATCTTTTAAAAGCTGTCTAATGTTTACTGTTAATGTCTGATCATTTTTGTCTTTGTTTTGTTGAATTCGCTTTGTTGGTTTTTGTCGATGTTGTTTGTTTTTTCACTTGCTTTGGCACTGTAAACACATGTTTTTTTCCATGCCAATGAATCCACTTTGAATTTAGTTGAATAGAGACAGAGAGAGATAGTGAAAGAAAGAGAGGGAGAGAAAAAAAACAAAGGCCTGTAGCATTGCTCTGTTTGGACTGCAATATATTTTCTGTAAGTTGAAAAACCAGTTGAAAAAGGTAATCTCACATCCGTCACAGAGGGCCAAAGTTAAAACTAGATAGTCTTCTGTTACCGATATGGTCAGAGTATCTCTAGACAGACAGAGAAAGAATGAGATAGACAGAGACAGACATACGTACGTTGCAGTGTGGTAGCGCTACGGTCATGATTTCCTCAGCATCCAGCTCCAGCATGCGGACGGTCTGACCGGTACGAGCGTGTTTGGCTTTGACCGCAAACTTGTTGATCAGACCGTTGATGCGGAGTGGCAGGAACCACGTGACCACTACGAACGTGTGGTTCTGAGCAAATGCTGTCAGATTAGTCACCAGGCCGGGGGCTTGAGAAAGGGATAGACAAACTGATGTCATTGCCTGTGTGTATAAGTGTGTCTGTGTTTGTATGTTATTATTGGATACCTACGGGCCTCAGCAGTTTTGATGTACATAGACTTGCTATAGGGACCAATACCAGCAGAGTTTTCTGCTGCAACCTAGATTATATATATATATATATATATATATATATATATATAGAGAGAGAGAGAGAGAGAGAGAGAGAGAGAGAGAGAGAGAGAGAGAGAGAGAGAGAGAGAGAGAGAGAGAGAGAGAGAGAGAGAGAGAGAGAGAGAGAGAGAGAGAGAGAGAGAGAGAGAGAGAGAGAGATATTACTCATTATTACTAATTCAAGATTCAGTCATCAGATCTCCCCCATGTTAATCTCTACCAGCGGTCAGGAACGTTTACTGATGCAACAGCCACACAACACCAGGCAGGCAGGTACACACACACATAGCCATAGCATCCCACTGCTAGTTTATCTTTGAAGCTAAGCAGGGTTGGGCCTGGTCAATCCCTGGATGGTCCATGCTATCCGGGATCCTTTGGAAGTCCCTACCCCCCATTGAAGTAGAAAAGTAAAATGGTAAAGGTATGGGTTAATGTTAGGATTTAGGGTAGAATTGGCTTCCTATTCCGCAACAAAGCATCCTTCACTCATGCTGCCAAACATACCCTTGTAAAACTGACCATCCTACCAATCCTCGACTTCGGTGATGTCATTTACAAAATAGCCTCCAAAACCCTACTCAATAAATTGGATGCAGTCTATCACAGTGCCATACGTTTTGTCACCAAAGCCCCATATACTACCCACCACTGCGACCTGTACACTCTCGTTGGCTGGCCCTCGCTTCATACTCGTCGCCAAACCCACTGGCTAAAGGTCATCTACAAGACCCTGCTAGGTAAAGTCCCCCCTTATCTCAGCTCGCTGGTCACCATAGCAGCACCTACCTGTAGCACGCGCTCCAGCAGGTATATCTCTCTGGTCACCCCCAAAACCAATTCTTCCTTTGGCCGCCTCTCCTTCCAGTTCTCTGCTGCCAATGACTGGAACGAACTACAAAAATCTCTGAAACTGGAAACACTTATCTCCCTCACTAGCTTTAAGCACCAGCTGTCAGAGCAGCTCATAGATTACTGCACCTGTACATAGCCCATCTATAATTTAGCCCAAACAACTACCTCTTTACCTACTGTATTTATTTATTTATTTTGCTCCTTTGCACCCCATTATTTCTATCTCTACTTTACACTTTCTTCCACTGCAAACCAACCATTCCAGTGTTTTTTTACTTGCTATATTGTATTTACTTCGCCACCATGGCCTTTTTTATATTTTTATTTATTTATATATATATATATTATATATTTTGTTTGCCTTCACCTCCCTTATCTCACCTCACTTGCTCACATTGTATATAGACTTATTTTTCACTGTATTATTGACTGTATGTTTGTTTTACTCCATGTGTAACTATGTGTTGTTGTATGTGTCGAACTGCTTTGCTTTATCTTGGCCAGGTCGCAATTGTAAATGAGAACGTGTTCTCAATTTGCCTACCTGGTTAAATAAAGGTGAAATAAAAAAAAAAAGGGTAGGGACATCCCAAGGATCCCAGATAGCACTAATCATCCCTGGAAGGGAGACACATGTGATGCTGGCTGTGGTGTTGGGGTCAATATTGGGGTCAATATTAAAGGAAATATTAGTCTTAAAGGAAATATTCACCCATTTTTAATGTATATAATTTGTTTGCATCTCTGAGCGATTCCCGGGGTCATTTCATGTGCATCTGAAGTATTCCCTGTTCAATCAGGCATACATTTAGAGGGGCTTCCTGGTGGCGCCGCAGTCTAAGACACTGCATATCAGTGCTAGAGGTGTCACTACAGACCCTTGTTCAATTCCAGGCTGTATCACAACTCATGACTGGGAGTCCCAAAGGGCGGCGCACAATTGGCCCAGCGTCGTTAAGGTTTGGCCAGGGTAGGTCGTCATTGTAAAGAATAATTTATTCTTAACTGACTTGCCTAGTTAAAAATACAGCCAGTATGACAAGTTTTGCATCATATAATGGGTAACTACCGTGTACAGCAGGGGAGGGCAAACAGAGAATATTAATAGAAGGCAGAACAGAGAATATTAAGAGAAGACAGAACAGAGAATATTAATAGAAGACAGAACAGAGAATATTAATAGAAGACAGAACAGAGAATAGTAATAGAAGACAGAACAGAGAATATTAATAGAAGGCAGAACAGAGAATATTAATAGAAGACAGAACAGAGAATATTAATAGAAGACAGAACAGAGAATATTAATAGAAGACAGAACAGAGAATATGAAAGATCCAGGAAGAGAAAAGGAAACAACGGATAGAGACTGAATGAGGAGCGGGACAAAGTAGCACATAGCTCACTCAGTACTGCTGGGTGTGCTTATACAGTACACATAAGTAACGTCTGGTAATGTGATACACACACACACACACACAGGTAATTAAGGATTAATGCATTCTGAAAACTATTGATCATGACCACACACAACATATTGACATAAGAATATGTGGAAAAAGAACAGCATGGCTGATCCATAGATCTGTTTATATGATCAATAATTTAATCACAATCAATTATTCAACCAGATCAAGAGAATAGTTTCCCCGCTAGAGGCATCTGCCCAGAACACACAGGCATACACACACACACAGCCATTAGGGTAAAGCTAGGCCTCATGAGATATGTAATGTATTGACATAAAGATTTAATTAAGCAATAAGGCCAGAGGAGGTGTGGTATATGGCCAATATACCACGGCTAATGGTTGTTCTTATGCACGATGCAACACGGAGTGGTATTTTGGCCATATATCACAAACCCCCGAGGTGCCTTATTGCTATTATAAACTGGTTGCCAACGTAATTAGAGCAGTAAAAATAAATGTTTTGTCATACCCATGGTATACGGTCTGATATACCACGGCTGTCAGCCAATCAGCATTCAGGGCTCGAACCACCCAATTTATAATTATTTTTAGCTTGACTGTTTTGCATGTTATTTTGGCATTAATACATGTCACATATCAGTTTGCAAACAATGTAAAAAAAATAAACATGGTCTCTTTTTTGTTTTCTTGAGTAAGGCAGTTTCAGCCTAGCTCAGTGCTTTCTGTGGTGGTGGGGCAAGCCAGCAGAAAATACGGAGCGTTTTTCCGTGATTGGCTCAGTGTTTTGTCACTCATGGGGACACTACGTCACCGCCAAGTCTAAGGGTTAGACCTAAAAAAGTGTAGCCCTTTGGGTTCTGCCATCGAGTTACATTAGAAGTGCCCATCCATGAAGGCTCAAGGTCATTGTCCACAGATAAATTGAAGTAAAATCACGTTATATCTACAGTAACTTATCTAGCAAGCTAGCAGTCATCATCATGAATCAAGTCAACAATCTAATGGCAAATGCTTTTCAATCCTTGTCATATGAAGAGAAATAATGAAGAGAAATTCAGTGGAGTGGTTGTGTTTTCCCAATTCTGGGTTTAAGGGTCTCTTTTCCAAGCTTAAAATGATAAACATTCAACATTGGCCATGCTGTCAACCCGGTATGATTTCTGCCACGCTCAAAACAACTGTTAACTCAGAACTGGGAAATCTGACTTCAGTGAGTTCAAGACAACTGGGAACTCAGGAAAAAACGAGCTCCGACTGTGAAAATACATTTGAACGGTTATTCAACTCGGGCCTCTTTCTAGAGTTACGACCTGAAGATCACAAACATCATCATGATTTGACTTAGTTTTTTTTCAGAGTTCCCAGTTGTCTTGAAAGCGCCATAAATCCAGAGCATGCCAGACTTTGATGACAAAGTTCAATGACAAAATTTACCCACGAAGAACCGCCGCGCCACATTCCTGTTCAAGTGAGCACAGCTCAACAAGGTGACATACTGACCAGACCGCACGTGCGCATTTGTCCGCGTGCGCCATCGCATGTAAGTTGATTTTGTCTACCCACACCAGACGCGATCAGGATACGTAGGTTGAAATATCAAAACAAAAGCTGAACCAAGTATATTAATTTGGGGATAGGTTGAAAAGCATTAAACATTTATGGCAATTTAGCTAGCTAGCTTGCTGTTGCTAGCTCATTTGTCCTGGGACATAAACATTGGGTTGTTATTTTACCTGAAATGCACAAGGTCCTCTACTCCGACAATAATCCACAGATAAAATGGTCAACTGAGTTCGTTTCTAGTAATCTCTCCTCCTTCAGGCTTCTTCTTCTTTGGACTTTATATGGCGGTTGTTAACAAACTTTAAGGTGCATTACCACAACCAACTGGACTGGAGTGGGGACCTCAGTTCATCTTTCAATCACACAAGTGGGTATATGCTCCTAAAAACCATTGAGGAGATGGGAGAGGCAGGACTTGCAGCACGTTGAGTATCACAAATAGAACCAAGTTCTATTTTAGCGCCTGGCTACGCAGACACTCGCTGACGCGCACAAGCAGTGTTGGTGCAATGATAGAATAACATGTATGTGTAAATATACTGTATTTTGCAACGCTCCCGTACGTAATGCGTCCGGTCTGGTCAGCATGTGACTCCAAAAATGTATTGTATGGTGCTGCATAAGTTATGTAATGTGCCTCAGAGATATGTATACTGTAGCTAAGAAAGTAATACTAAGTGTATGTTGTGTAGTAAGCTGTTCGTAGCTCATGTGCCTCATCCTTATAATTTTCCCTTCTTCATTTCATCTACTGTTCTGACTTGGTGGTGCTCATGTAGCCTATAACATGTTTTAGAGAAATGTAATCATTGAATATTGTAAAAGCTTTCATCGTCTGCTTATATGCCCCCTTTATTTATCCTACGGTTCTGACTTGGTGAACAGGGAGAACAGCCCATGTTCTGAATTCTGTCGCTGTACATTTCCAAAGTGCTAATCAAATAGTTATATTGACTACGTCCGTCGTGGCTTGCTTATTAATGTCTTAATCAAAATTACGGATGGCCTCTTATCCGCTTGTCGTCGTCCCCTTATGCCATAGTGTGTACATCTCAATTGTCAGTAGAAACCACATTTGTTTAAGCAAGTCAGCCATATCACCTATGTTTATTTAAAGTCAGTAAATGAGGCTGAATTAACTATTTCGCTGCCATACAAGGCTCCGTTGATAACCAAGTGTCGTAGTGGTAAGGTGTTGGGACTGCTGTCCTAACAGTTTGTGGGCACCGTTTGTCACCATTACAGTGCAACTAATGTATTGTTTAGTCTTGTGTTGTGTAGTGGCTTTGCTGGCATGCATCTGCCCAAATTTTGGGGGGTTTGCCCGACCAAGAATTACATGCTAAAATCACCACTGCACCTACTGTCAACAGCGTGAAACAAGAAATAAAAATAGGAACGCAAAGCTTTATCGTTGGATTTTATACAGAAATGTTTGGTAATCGACTACGAATGGCTTGGAGATCGCGATCGACCGGTTGGTGACTACTGCCCTACAGGGTCACAGTTAATCTATTGGTTTGAGTAATGACTACAAAATCACTTAGAGTAACTGTACTCAGATATATGAAGTGCAACAGGTTTCCTCAAGAGTTTTGAGTAATGACAGCACATTGGGCTTTACAGTGTACTTATGTGTACTGATTGAGTGTTACCTTAATGTTATAGGTAGATCCTGGTAAAAAGAGGTTGAGGAGGGTCTCTGGGACATCCAGGTGCTTGGTCACCTCTTTGAAAGTGGTATCTGGATATGGACACATCTCCTTGTACCTGAAATAGAAACACATTTCTTTATTTAACTAGGCAAGTCAGTTAAGAACAAATTATTATTTACAATGACGGCCTACACTGGCCAAACCCAGACGACGCTGGGCCAATTGTGTGACACCTTATGGGACTCCCAATCATAACCGGTTGTGATACAGCTTGGAATTGAACCAGGGTCTGTAGACACCTCTACCACTGAGATGCAGTGCCTTAGACCGCTGCGCTACTTGGGAGCCCTAAATTTAAACACCAGATGATATAAAAACAACTTGATTTAAATTTGATTTAGAAGTAAATAATTGTGGAATATCAACAACCTATTCCCCTTATAGTGTCATTCCCAACCCAGATTAAGCCTGCACTGTAAACTCCAATGTGCTGTCATTACTAAAAACCTTTGAGGAAACCCGTTGCACTTCATATACATTTTCCCCATTAGCCGACGCCCACATGTAGTGTGAGTGTGGTCACATGTGTGTAAGTTGACTATGCAAACTATTTAGATTTTTTTGAATTTCCAACATTAATATTTCTTATAAAACCAAGAAGTGTCCCGAGTGGCACAGTGGTCTAAGGCTATGGGAGGGTTTGGCCGGTAGGGATGTTCTTGTCGTGCATTAGCGATTCCTGTGGTGGGCCAGGTGCAATGCATGCTGACATGGTCGCCAGGTGTACGGTGTTTCCTCTGACACAATGGTGCTGCTGGCTTCCGGGTTAAGTGGGCGTTGTGTCAAGAAGCAGTGCGGCTTAGCTGGGTTGTGTTTTGGAGGACGCACGGCTCAGTCCACCTTAATCTGGGGTTACATCATACAGTATGTCTCTTTACCTGATCACATAACCGTCGATGGGAGAGTCAGAGGGCATGGTCCAAGACAGAAGGATCCCATTGGAGCCTACCCTCTCTCCCTCTAGATTGGTAGGTGGGGATGTTGGGGCTAGAGGAGGAGGAGGAAGAAGAATAAGTAGTTCAAGCCATATTCACCAAAATCTCCTGAAATTCTATTAGATATGTCATCATAAAGCATCCAGTCCATACATAAAAGTCCTTAACAAGTAAATCCATTCAACAAATTGGGAGGATGTTGTGAAAGATGGAGGTGACCAGGGTTGGTTGTCACACTTTTTTACTCTCCTGTGTATTTCTCAGCACCAGTATATCTTACAAGACTGTCACGCCCTGACCTTAGAGATCCTTTTTATGTCTCTATTTTGGTTTGGTCAGGGCGTGAGTTGGGGTGGGCATTCTATGTCTGGTGTTCTATGCTTTATTTTCTGTGTGTTTGGCCGGGTGTGGTTCTCAATTAGAGGCAGCTGTCTATCGTTGTCTCCGATTGAGAACCATACTTAGGTAGCCTTTTTCCACCTGTGTGTGGTGGGTAGTTGTTTTCTGTTTTGTGTTGTTGCACCAGACAGAACTGTTTCGTTTCGTTCTCTCTCTTTGTTGTTTTTGTTGTTTCAGTGTTCAGGTTATTTATTAAATTACAATGAACACTTACCACGCTGCGTTTTGGTCACCTTCTCTCCAGGACGATCGTTACAAAGACTCTTTTCAATATTAAGAGAAAGTCCAAGGTCTTGGGTTGAAATGGGGACCCTTTTAATCCTCATATCATATTCCAACATGGAATTATAAGCCATCAAACACACTCTGTCCACTTGTGACAACCAGCCCCATCGTGGGGCTGGTTGCCACTATGGGGTTGGTTGGGGGTTGGTTGCCACTATGTTTGCTAGTAGCTTATTCCATTTGTAACAAGAAATTAAGCACCATACCATACACTCTTAGAAATAGAAAAGCATTTCTTTGATCGAACAATATTGATAACAAAATTCTGCATTTTATGCTGTAAAATTAAATATATGACATTTTGTGTAAATGTGAGTGTATTTATGTGTGTGTTTGCACACGCATGTGTGTGTGGCAGAAAAAGGATAGGCTTTACATATATCTTTCCTGTTTCTCTTTTCTACAAACCATAATTGTTCATGGATACTCACATAATTCAAACATTTCCCAAAGAAAATTCCAAGATTTTTTATTTTTACTTTCACCTATGAAAAACATAGATTCACTCACCTCAATTGTTTGTCATGCGTGTGAGTTGACCAGTTGGATTATTATTATTATTATTTTTTTAATCACACATTTTAACCTTAAAAATATTACACAGGTCCATTTAGATTGGGAATAATTAGAACCATGACAACTAACCTGTGAGACAACCAACCCCGGCCTCCCCTACTCTTGTTGCAGATACTGTTGTTGTTTGGTATTGGGTCAACCAACTGGGTGTGGGTGTGTGACCAGCTTGCTCTATTCTGGTGAGAGCTCTGGCATTTCACTGACATTCACTACAGCATCATTCATCCTGCTTAGCACGACTACAGTTACCACACACACACACGCACACACAAACACACACACAGGCATGCACGCACACACACACACACACACACACACACACACACACACACACACACACACAAACACACACACACACACACACACACACACACACACACACACACACACACACACACACACACACACACACACACACACACACACACACACACACACACACACACACACACACACACACACACACAGTGTGGGAGATAATAAAGCAGAGGGCAGCAGCAGAACAGACCCAACGATTCCTCAGAGCACTATCAGTTTGGCTGTCACACATTCAAGTGTTTGTGTATGCGTGTGTGTATGTGTGTTTGTGTTTGTGTCTCACCGGTTTCGTTGGTGTTGATAATGCGGCTGACCGGAGGGCTGAGGTTGGAGGAGGATGCGGCAGTCACCATGACTGTAAACGCTGTTCGAGAACTCAGACTGGATACATCAGCCTGATGAGAGACCGCATGGTCAGAACATGACCACAACACAACTATGCGGTTGCAAACGTGTGTGTGTGTGTGTGTGTGTGTGTGTGTGTGTGTGTGTGTGTGTGTGTGTGTGTGTGTGTGTGTGTGTGTGTGTGTGTGTGTGTGTTCGCCAGTCTAACCTGTGAGTGTGTGTATCCCAGGTAGGTGATGAGCAGGAGGAGAGTGAGGCCCATGATGGAGTTAGCACAGTTAGCTGGTCAGAGGCAGCAGGTTAGAGAGGAAGAGGCCGTGTTAGCGTCTAGTGCTAGCCATTATCGAAAGATTCTAGATTAGAGGGCTTAGTCCAGAGTTAGCAGTTAGCATGAAGGTCTAGTTTGCAGTTCTTCAGTCCAGTGCTGTCAACAGTTTAGCTACAGCAGGTCAGTGTTACAGCAGGTTACAGCAGCTTAGTTCTTAGAGCAGTAGTCCAGGCCTAAAGTAGTAGCCCAGTCCAAGAACAGTTAGCCACGGTTAGCCGGTTAGAGTTGAAGAGTTTCAGGGCAGTGCATACCACAGTAAAGTAGAAACAGTTAGAGCAGGTAAGTTACAGTAGTAGTACTAGTCCAGGGTAGCAACAGGTTAGCTTCAGCAGTAGTAGTTATAGTCCAGCTCTGGTAGTAACCCAGTCGTCCAGTGGTCAGCAAGTTAGAGTCAGAGAGAGTCAGGACATTGTGTCCACCATAACTCCATGCAGGCACTCTCTCTCTCTGTCTCTCTCTTTCTGGGGAGAGCAGCTTCACTGAATAAATGATTCAGGGTTTAGCTCAGGAGGTCTACCTAATAAATAATGAGCTCTATTACTCAACCTGTGTGTGTGTGTTAGGTTACATTGGGGGTTATCTGACACCTGGCTGCTGAGCAGGGCTGGGAATGGTTTGGGTGTGGGGGAGCTACAGTGCCTTGCAAAAGTATTCATCCCCTTGGCATTTTTCCTATTTTGTTACATTACAACTTGTAGATTACATTTATTTGGATTTGGATTTCATGTAATGGACATATACAAAATAGTCCAAATTGGTGAAGTGAAATGAAAAAATAACTTTTTAATTAAAAAAATAAATAATAATAAACGGAAAAGTGGTGCGTACATATGTATTCACCCCCTTTGCTACGAAGCCCCTAAATAAGATCTGGTGCAACCAATTACCTTCAGAAGTTACATAATTAGTTAAATAAAGTTCATAAGTGTGCATTCTAAGTGTAACATGATCTGTCACATGATCTCAGTAGATATACACCTGTTCTGAAAGTCCACAGAGTCTGCAACACCACCAAGCAAGGGGCACCACCAAGCAAGTGGCACCATGAAGACCAAAGAGCTCTCCAAACAGGTTAGGGACAAAGTTGTAGAGAAATACAGATCAGGGTTGGGTTATAAAAAAAATATCAGAAATTTTGAACATCCCACGGAGCACCATTAAATCCATTATTTGAACATTTTAAGAATATGGCACCAGAACAATCCTGCCAAGAGAGGGCCGCCCACCAAAACTCACGGACCAGGCAAGGAGGGCATTAATCAGAGAGGCAACAAAGAGACCAAAGATAATCCTGAAGGAGCTTCAAAGCTCCACAGTGGAGATTGGAGAATCTGTCCATAGGACCACTTTAAGCCGTACACTCCACAGAGCTGGGCTTTACAGAAGAGTGGCCATAAAAAAGCCATTGCTTACAGAAGAAAATAAGCAAACACGTTTGGTGTTCGCCAAAAGGCATTTGGGAGACTCCCCAAACATATGGAAGGAGGTACTCTGGTCAAATGAGACTAAAATTGAGCTTTTTGGCCATCAAGGAAAAAACTATATCTGGTGCAAACCCAACACCCATCATCACCCCGAGAACACCATCCCCACAGTGAAGCATGGTGATGGAAGCATCAAGCTGTGGGGAGGCTTTTCATAGGCAGTGACTGGGAAACTGGTCAGACTTGAAGGAATGATGGATGCCGCTAATTACAGGAAAACCTGTTTCAGTCTTCCAGAGATTTGAGACTGGGACGGAGGTTCACCTTCCAGCAGGACTGCTAAAGCAACACTTGAGTGGTTTAAGGGGAAACATTTAAATATATTGGAATGGCCTAGTCAAAGCCCAGACCCTAATCCAATTGAGAATATGTGGTATGACTTAAAGATTGGTGTACACCAGCAGAACCCATCCAACTTGAAGGAAATGGAGCAGTTTTGCCATGAAGAATTGGCAAAACTTCCAGTGGCTAGATGTGCCAAGCTTATACCCCAAGAGACTTGCAGCTGCAATTGCTGCAAAAGGTGGCTCTAGAAAGTATTGACTTTGGGGGGGTGAATAGTTATGTAAGTTTTCTGTTTTTTTTGTCTTATTTCTTGTTTGTTTCACAATAAAAAAATATTTTGCATCTTCAAAGTGGTAGGCATGTTGTGTAAATCAAATGATACAAACCCCCCAAAAATCTATTTTAATTCCAGGTTGTAAGGCAACAAAATAGGGGAAAATGCCAAGGGGGTAAATACTTTCGCAAGCCACTATATGTGCTAGTATGTTTCTCCATAACTCACTTGTGTTGATGTTAATAGAAGCAGGTTAACTTCTCGTCTCCACTGCTGCTGATAACATCTACTGTGTGTGTGTGTGTGTGTGTGTGTGTGTGTGTGTGTGTGTGTGTGTGTGTGTGTGTGTGTGTGTGTGTGTGTGTGTGTGTGTGTGTGTGTGTGTGTGTGTGTGTCTGTGTCTGTGTCTGTGTCTGTGTCTGTGTGTGTCTGTGTGTACCTGTACGTGTCCATTGTGTGTGTGGTAGACAGAGACAGATCCTTGGATGGGCAGCAGGCTGACAAGGTACTGGTCCACATACCCCTCTGACTGCTCCCAACGCAGAGAGAAGTTCTGAGCAGACACACTCACCACACACACACCTCGCACACGGCCCTGTACTGAGAGAAAGAGAGGGATAGAGATGGAGGGAGGGACAGATATTGATATATGTATTTTTGTGTAGAAAAACTCATTCTGACTGGCTGGGCCTGGATCCCCAGTCGGTGGACCTGGCTGCCAAGTGGGTGGGGCTATGCCTTCCAGGCCCACCCATGGCTGTGCCTCTGTCCAGTCATGTGAAATTCATAGATTAGGGCCTAATTAATTTGTTTCAATTGACTTATATGAACTGTAACTCATTAAAATCATTGAAATTGTTGCATGTTGCATTTATATTTTTGTTCAGTATTAGTTGTGTTGCACTCCTGTGGTTACGGTCAGGGGGGCTGCTGTCCCCGCCTCTCCTTGTCTGATGCTCATGTTGTAGCTACAGCCGTGCCTCAACCACTAGCGTGTGGTTTCCCACAGTTACCCTGTGGAAGTCAAACTGGCCAATGGCAGTGTCCCACTTCACCACGGCACAGGGAGACTTGGAGGAGAGACATGGAGGAAAACATGGAGGAGAGCAAGGGAACACACACCAGCAGACCTGCAGCACACACACACACACACATTAGTATAACGTCTCATCTGGCTCATCTCACACTCAGCTCTGTCTCAGTCTCTCCACATATCTGAGGGTCAAAGGTTACAACTAGGAACTCTGATACGGCCCTGATATGGCCAGCCACATTTAGAGTTGCCACAAAGAGGTTCATTTGTGTGTGTGTGTGTTTGTGTCTTACGTGTGGACAACTGTGTAATGACAGGTTGGCTGGTGTATGATCCCAGCAGGCTAAGGATGGTAATGTCATAATCTGACCCTGGGGTCAAACCTCCAACTTGGAGACTGTTGCTATGGACCACCATCTCACGACATGACGACTTGTCCCCTGATGGACACAACAGTAGCTAAGAAGAACACACACAATCAGACAAAACATTAGAGGACAAAATAAAATGTTGGATGTTGTTTGGGCAAAATCAAATGTTGTTTGGGCAGTGACAAACCCCAAATCAATGACATAGAGCGAACAGCATTTCTGTTTATCTGGACAGAATAAAGCAGTAAGTCTGTCTGTGTGTGTGTATTGTGCTTGGTCATTCTCCCTGGCGGTGGCTGTGGTGGGGGGTCATACATCTTTAAAGGGCCGGTAACCAGAGCCAATCTGCGCTGACGACGATCACTAGGCAACCACCAGGTGAGTGTGTTCTCTTGAGTGTTACTTGACCCACCTGTCCTGCTTCCTCTTACGAAGAACTCATTCTATGTGTGTGTGTGTTAGTGTGTGAGAGAGAGAGAGTGATGACTGTGTGTTTGTACATTTGTGTGTGCATGTGTGTATGTAAAGGGCTTATTATGAATGGGTAAACTGAGACTGTTGTTGCTAATGATTTGCCATTGTTAATGATTGGTTAGAGGATGTAAATGATAAATTATGGAGAAAAGAGGAAAGGAAAGGAAAGGAGAGGAGAATAAAATAGGAGAGAGAGAGAGGAGAGTGTAAGGGAGAGGATAGGACGGTGTACTACCTTGTACCCCTCCATCCCCCTGCGGAAGCTCCCCAACTCACAAACACTGATGAGGTCACATCCTCTTCCACCACCAGCACTTCCTGTAGGGCTCCTGGGACTAGAGAGAAACAACAATCAGAACATCTGTTGTCATATCAGTCAATCAACATTCCCCTCGTCGCTCTCAACCAATCTTAATTAATCGTACTGGGTTCGTTGTATGTGGTTAATATGTAGTGTGTGTGATGTGTTGTGGAGGTTTGTGTGTGTGTGTGTGTGTGTGTATGTAGAAAAAAAAGCATTTGAACTTGACCTTGACCTTGACCTTAACCTCTTAAACTCTGAATTCCTCAGTTCCTGCTGGAACCTCCCAAGATAACTCACAGTTGCTGTCAGTCAAATATCTGGTGTGTGTTTGTGTGTCTCCATTACTCACTGGTGTTGATGTCTACAGAAGCATTTGTACTCCTTCTCTCTCCATTGCTGCTGATAACATCTACTGTGCAATGGCTTCCTGGGGAGAGGCCCTCAAACATGTAGGACCTACACACACACGCTCGCACGCACGCACACGCACACACACACAAACATGAAAACACACACAAACACAACCAGTGTTACCCAGACAGCAAGGGACAGCTAGATCAGCCAATAAGAACACAGTGTGCCAGGAGGGCAGGACTCACCATGTCTCCTGGGCAGAGGTTCAACTGCTGATTGGATGTTTGGTTTGTAATTGCCTTTCACCTCGCCGCTGGACTGGGAGCTAACAAACACGCACATGCACACACACACTGATTAAGCAGAGCCAGGGAGACAGGTGTGTGTGTGTGTGTGTGTGTGTGTGTGTGTGTGTGTGTGTGTGTGTGTGTGTGTGTGTGTGTGTGTGTGTGTGTGTGTGTGTGTGTGTGTGTGTGAGTGTGTGTGTGTGTGTGTGTGTGTGCGTGCGCGCGTGCGTGCGTGCGCAGGGGGGCTGTCTGTGAAGGACTCTTTCTCTGTGACGTTGAGTGTGACAGGGGGGCTGTCTCTGAAGGACTCTTTCTCCATCCTCAGAAAGAAGTGGTACAGCCTGCCTGGTAGCAAACCAGAGAACACTGCCCTCTGAACACACACCTTCTGGACCTAACACACATATATTAACATATTCTATAGATATGCGGTCGAGTATCTTTATAATGTGTGTGCAACTCACATGAGATGGCGCTGCAGAGATGGATAGCTGCCGTCTTACGGGCGCCTGACCAATTCTGTTCTTTTGTGTGTGTTTTTTACGCTGATTTTGTCTTTTTTGGTACATAATATTTCCACCATCATTTCCTATGACCGGAAACAGCTTCTGGACATCAGAACAGCAATCACTAACCTCGATTTAGATGAAGACATATTTTTCAAAGAGGCAGCAGCTGTGGATGTACTGCTCATCCCAAACCAGGCCCTAATCTCTTTCAAGTCCCGGAGATTCTCCCTGATGAGACTACGACGGCGAGTAAATAAACCACATCTACCCTCAGGAATGTATAATAACTGTCAGGTTTTGGCCAAGACTGTTCGGGTTTTGGTCACTAGATGTCCCCATTGCACCTTTTTTGTACCTTTTGTTTTTCTTGCTCTAATTATTGTTTGCACCTGTAGGTCATTCCCTTGTTAGTATTTAAACCCTGTGTGTTCCTCAGTTCCTTGCTCAGTGTTTGTAAGTTAGCACCCAGCCCCAGCCCAAGCCTTGTTTTATACAGATATTTCTCTTGTTGGATTTTCCAGAGGTTCTCTGGTTTAGTTCTTGTGTATTATTTGAGTAGTCTTTTGAGGTTTGTTTTTCCCTGCTGTTTTTTACCACTTTGTGGAGTTTCTTTTGTATTTTGGAGGATTTCCATTTTGTGCCTCTTGGCTTTATTTTTGGACATTGTGGATTTAGTTTCTTTGCCTGAAGATTTTGTTCTTTTATTAAACCACCATCTCTAGTACTGCTGTGTCTGCCTCATCTTCTGGGTTCTGACGAT
Organism: Salvelinus fontinalis; assembly: GCF_029448725.1. Lineage (NCBI taxonomy): Eukaryota > Metazoa > Chordata > Actinopteri > Salmoniformes > Salmonidae > Salvelinus > Salvelinus fontinalis. The sequence goes on from NC_074676.1 coordinate 22,023,375, forward strand.
TATTAGTGACTGTTTCTCGCACCGGGTCCTGACAGAAACACTGAGCCATTATAATGAACCCAGAGGCAGCCAGTACCCAGGATTTTTTTTCCATGCTGTCCCACCACGAGGGGACTGTCCAACGCCACGAAGCTGCTCTGGTTCAGCAAGAGGCTTTAATGGCTAGACATTCTCAACTTCTGTCAGAGATGCTGACTTCCATAAAGCAGATTTCGGATCGACTTTCCCCGGCAACCGCTTCTGCTCCAGTTCATCCGATTCAAGTGCCCCTGGCAGTTAACCCCCTGGCTGAACCTCGTCTGCCGCCTCCCCAACGGTTCTCAGGGGGTCCGAGTGTTTGTAAGGGGTTTTTCACCCAATGTTCTCTCTCCTTTGAGCTGCAACCATCGTCGTTTCCCACCGACCGGTCTAAGATAGCATATATCATCACCCTGCTGTCGGAAAAAGCCCTAGCCTGGGCTACTGCTGTGTGGGATGCCCAAAGTCCCTGCTGTGCCAGCTACTCTACCTTTGCTGAAGAATTCAAGCGAGTGTTTCAAGGTCCTACCAACGGCCCTGACTAAGCCAAACAGCTCCTGACTCTCCGCCAAGGTCGGCGCAGCGTGACGGACTATGCCATCCAGTTCCGCACTGTGGCAGCAGCAAGTGGCTGGAACGACGAGGCGCTCACAGTGTGTTTTTTGAAGGGTCTTTCTGACACCATCCAAGATGAACTGGCCACTCGGGAACCACCGGACAACCTCGAGTCCCTTATCAAGTTGGCTTCACGCATAGACCAGCGTCTGAGAGAGAGAGAACTCAACCGTAGACCGCTCACCCTAGCTCCCATCGGTTCCAGCTCCGAGTCTCCACCTTTATCCTCGCTGGCTCCACCAGAACCCATGCAGGTTGGACGCATCTCCCAGGCTGAGAGAGACCGCCGGATGAGGGAGCGATGCTGTCTATATTGCGGCATACCGGGCCATTTCTGCTCCACGTGTCCCGGGCTCCAGGGAAACGCACTCTCCCGTGCAGGCCTGGGAGGACTGTAACGGGAAACATAACCTCCTCCCATCCATCCAACTCCCGCCTGCTTATTCCAGTTACGCTTTCCTGGGACGACCACGAGTTTTCTCTTCAAGCTTTGGTAGACTCTGGAGCCGCAGGTAACTTCATGGATGGGGTCTGGGCGAAGGAAAATGGCGTTCCTTCTGAACCTCTAAGTGACCCCATAAGGGTTACTACGTTGGATAGAAGCCCTTTGGGATCTGGACTTGTCACTCGTGCCACTACCCCCTTGCGACTTTCAGTTTCCCAACACCAGGAAGTGATGAACTTTCATCTGATCTCCTGTTCCGAGTTCCCTCTCGTCCTTGGTTATCCCTGGCTTCACAGCCATAACCCTCACATCGACTGATCTGTGGGCACTATCAAGCAGTGGGGTCCTACGTGCCAAGCCACTTGTATCTTCCCGAGTTCCCAGAGTTCCCCTTCCGAGTCTCTAGAATCCATCGACCTGTCCCGAGTTCCCGAGTGTTACCATGACCTCAAACTGGTATTTAGCAAACAGAGGGCCACCAATCTACCACCCCATAGACCTTACGATTGCACCATCGACCTGTTTCCGGGGACCTGCCCTCCCAGGGGTCGGATCTTTTCCCTTTCTCCTCCCGAACGAGCTGCTATGGATACCTACATCAAGGACGCTCTGGCAGCAGGCCTCTGGCGTCCATCTACCTCGCCGGCGGGAGCAGGGTTTTTCTTTGTGGCCAAGAAAGACGGTGGATTACGACCTTGCATTGACTACCGGGGACTCAATGCCATAACCGTCCGTAACCGCTACCCGCTACCCCTTATGGCCACAGCCTTTGAGCTGCTCCAGGAAGCAGTTGTCTTCACTAAGCTTGACCTGCGGAACGCATACCATCTTGTGCGGATCAAACCCGGGGACGAGTGGAAGACCGCTTTCAACACGCCTACTGGTCACTACGAATACTCGGTGATGCCCTTCGGCCTGACCAACGCCCCGGCTGTGTTCCAAGCGCTCATAAACGATGTGCTTAGGGATATGCTTAACATCTTCGTGTTTGTTTACTTGGATGACATCCTCATCTTTTCGAGCTCCCTTCAAGAACACACTAAGCATGTCAGACAAGTGCTCAAACGCCTCCTAGACAGCCATTTGTACGTTAAGCCGGAAAAGTGTGAATTCCATTCCTCTCGAGTACAATTCCTGGGATTTATAGTGGAACCCGGTCGAGTCCAGATGGACCCCAAGAAGGTAGGGGCGGTAGCGGATTGGCCCACCCCCAAGTCCGTTAAGGAAGTTCAGCGTTTCCTGGGCTTCACCAACTTTTACCTACCGCAAGTTCATCAAGAACTTCAGCTCGGTGGCAGCTCCTCTCTCAGCTGTAACCAAGGGTGGCAACACAAGGTTTCTGTGGGGAAGAGAAGCTGAGACGGCCTTCCAAGGACTCAAGCAGCGCATCCTCTCTGCTCCCATCCTGACACTACCAACGGCGGATGAACCTTTTGTGGTGGAGGTAGACGCATCAGAGGTTGGGGTTGGAGCTGTCCTATCTCAGAGGGGTGAAGACAAGAAGCTTCATCCTTGCGCCTTCTTCTCTCACCGGCTTACCCCGGCCGAGAGGAATTACGATGTGGGGGATCGTGAACTCCTAGCGGTTAAGATGGCATTGAAGGAATGGAGACACTGGCTCGAGGGGGCTTCTCAACCGTTTCAAGTGCTTACGGACCACAAAAATCTGGAGTATATCCAGCAGGCGAAGCGGTTGAACTCCAGACAAGCTCGATGGTCTCTTTTCTTCAGCCGATTTCAGTTTATCCTCACCTATAGACCCGGGTCGAAGAATCTCAAACCGGACGCCTTGTCACGAATCTACTCTCCTGCCATTCGAGAAGATACTGACATGACTGTCCTTCCGGCCGCTAAGATCGTGGCTCCGATCTCGTGGCAAGTGGAGGATTCCGTGAAACAAGCTCAAGCCATCGAACCGGGCCCTGGAGGAGGTCCTGCTAATCGGTTGTTTGTTCCCAAGGCAGCAAGGTCCCAAGTCCTTCTGTGGGGGCACTCCTCTCGCCTCACCTGTCACCCGGGCGTAGGTCGCACCTTGGAGTTCATCCAGCGTAAGTTCTGGTGGCCCACCATAAAAGAAGACGTTGCCACTTTCGTCAAGGCCTGTTCCGTGTGCTGCCAGGGCAAATCTTCTCACCTCCGCCCTCAAGGACTCCTTCACCCTCTATCTATTCCCCACCGACCCTGGTCCCATATCTCGTTGGACTTTATTACTGGCCTTCCTCCGTCCCATGGTAATACTACGATCCTAGTCATCATCGACAGGTTTTCTAAGGCGGCCAGGTTTGTTCCCTTGACCAAATTACCTTCTGCCAAGGAAACAGCTGAGTTGGTGATTAACCATGTGTTCCGAGTCTTTGGGATTCCGCAAGATATGGTTTCCGACAAAGGTCCCCAGTTCGCCTCAAGGTTTTGGAAGGCCTTCTGCCAACTCATAGGGGCCACGGCCAGTTTATCTTCAGGGTACCATCCGGAGTCCAATGGCCAAACTGAGAGGATGAATCAGGAGCTGGAAACCACCCTCAGATGCATGGTTTCCAACAACCCGTCCACATGGTCATCCTTCATTGTTTGGGCCGAGTACGCGCACAACACCTTGTGCTCCTCCTCCACTGGTATATCCCCGCATGAGTGTCAGTTTGGCTATGCGCCTCTATTGTTCCCGGACCAGGAGGCAGAAGTCAGAGTGCCTTCAGCCTCGAGGTTCATCAGACGCTGTCGGCTTACGTGGAAGAAGGCACGTCTTAATCTTCTGCGTTCCTCTCAGCAGTACCAACGACAAGCCAACAGACGTCGCCGTCCCGGTCCTACCCTGTACCCCGGCCAGAGAGTATGGCTCTCAACTAAGAATTTACCACTACGGGTGGAGTCTCGCAAGCTGTCCCAGAGGTTCATCGGTCCCTTTAACCTGTTGGGGATGGGGGCGCTGTTTAGACTATTTATGCTAATTTGGCTAATTTTTTAAACGGCTTCCCACAAAATCCTTGATCGTACAATATGCATATTATTATTATTATTGGATAGAAAACAGTCTATAGTTTCTATAGGAGTTGAAATTTTGTCTCTAAGTGGAACAGAGCCCATTCTACAGCAATTTCCCTGACATGGAGTCAGATTTGAGAAATGTTGGCCACTCTTCTGAAGTCAGTTACAAGGGCACTGTCGTTGCTATGACTATACGGACACTTCTTACGTCTTCCCCTGGATGCCTTTACGTGATGACGATTCCAACGGGGTCGATTGCGCGTTCACAGGCCCTACAAATGAAAAAACCCTGAAGCTAGTCATTCTTTGGGAGCTGCGTCATGAGCCTAGAGGACACCGGCGCGCACCTGTTCCAAGCGTTAGTTTAGCCTGTTATATTTCTCCGGTCATCTTTTCACTCGTTATAGGAGTTAAAAACATCATAAGGTAGTTAATTTAAAGCGTTTTATAGCAATTTATATCCGTTTAGTGCGATTTTGGGACATTTATTTTTGCAACGATGTGAAAAGTTGGGCACGCTTTTCAGTTCATCCCGAACGCAGTTGACATTTCCACATGGCAAGAGGACAGCTTTCCACCAAAAGACGATTTCTCCCAAGAAAGGATCCTTTGCCCAAGATACTGATGGAAGAACAGCTCAAGGTAGGACATTTTTATTATGATAAATCGTGTTTCTGTCGAAACATTTTAGTGGCTTAGGACGCCATGTTTTTTGACGTAGCTTCGCTTGGCGCAAACTGTATTGAAAAGTAAGGATAATTTAAAAAATGTAATAACGCAATTGTATTAAGAATTAAATTGTCTATCAATCCCTGTCCACCCTGTATTTTTTAGTCTCGTTTATGAGTATTTATGTATAAGAGTAGATCACTGTCTAAGTGGCGCAAGGACATTTTCTGACCAACTGAGCTACATTTCACATTGTCTAACCATGATTTTGGGGGCTAAATATAAACATTTTCGATCAAACTGTATATGCATGTTGTAATGTGATGTTACAGGAGTGTCATCGGAAGAATTCTGAGAAGGTTAGTGAAAAAATTAATATCTTTTGGCGATGTTGACTTTTATCGCTCACTTTGGCTAGAATCAATGCTGGGCTGCTAATTGCTATGTGCTAAGCTAATATAACGATTTATTGTGTTTTCGCTGTAAGACACTTAGAAAATCTGAAATATTGTCTGTATTCACAGGATCTGTGTCTTTCGATTCGTGTATGCTGTGTATTTTTACGAAATGTTTGATGATTAGTAGTTAGGTAAACACGTTGCTCATTGTAATTATTCTAGTCCATTTGTGATGGTGGGTGCAATTGTAAACTATGCCATCTACCTGAAATATGCACTTTTTTCTAACAAAACCTATCCCATACCATAAATATTTTATCAGACTGTCATCTAATGAGTTTTTTTGTTGGTTAGGGGCTATAAATATCTTAGTTTAGCCGAATTGGTGATGGCTACTGGTGTTGGTGGACAAATAAAAGATGGTGGATTATGCTAATGTGTTTTTAGGTAATAGATGTACATCTTTACATATTGTGTCTTCCCTGTAAAACATTTTAAAAATCGGAAATGTTGACTGGATTCACAAGATCTGTGTCTTTCATTAGCTGTATTGGACTTTAATGTGTGAAAGTTAAATATTTTAAAAAAATATTTTTTTTGAATTTCGCGGCACTGGTTTTTCAGTGGGGGGGGGGGGGTGTGCCGCTAGCGCCACGCTGATCCTAGACAGGTTAAGATTGCCAGGAGAGTCAATCCCGTTACTTTTCGCCTGCACTTACCCAGATCCCTTAAGATCAACTCAACATTTCACATTTCTTTATTAAAACCTGTTTTTTCTCCCCTTATCCCGGCAGGCAGACCTCCCCCTCCTCCCCGTGTCATCGGTGGCCAGTCGGCTTATACCGTCCACCGGATACTGGATTCCCGCCGGGTGCAGCGGTCCTGGCAGTATCTGGTGGACTGGGAAGGCTACGGTCCCGAGGAGCGCTCCTGGGTTCCTGCCAAGGACATACTGGACCCTGACCTCATTCGTCAGTTCAGGACCCTCCACCCTGAGAAGGCTGGTAGGAACGTCAGGAGCCGTTCCTAGGAGGGGGATTCTGTCAGGTTTTGGCCAAGACTGTTCGGGTTTTGGTCACTAGATGTCCCCATTGCACCTTTTTTGTACCTTTTGTTTTTCTTGCTCTAATTATTGTTTGCACCTGTAGGTCATTCCCTTGGTAGTATTTAAACCCTGTGTGTTCCTTGCTCAGTGTTTGTAAGTTAGCACCCAGCCCCAGCCCAAGCCTTGTTTTATACAGATATTTCTCTTGTTGGATTTTCCAGAGGTTCTCTGGTTTAGTTCTTGTGTATTATTTGAGTAGTCTTTTGAGGTTTGTTTTTCCCTGCTGTTTTTTTACCACTTTGTGGAGTTTCTTTTGTATTTTGGAGGATTTCCATTTTGTGCCTCTTGGCTTTATTTTTGGACATTGTGGATTTAGTTTCTTTGCCTGAAGATTTTGTTCTTTTATTAAACCACCATCTCTAGTACTGCTGTGTCTGCCTCATCTTCTGGGTTCTGACGATTATTAGTGACTGTTTCTCGCACCGGGTCCTGACAATAACTAGAGAAAAAACTGGACGAGCTCCGTTCGAGACTATCCTATCAACGGGACCTGAAGAACTGTTATATCCTATGTTTCCTGGAGTCGTGGCTGAACAAGGACATGGACTGAACAAAATAGAAACGCAAAATGTAAAGATTTTTTTTCCAAAGATTTTACTGAGTTACAGTTCATATAAGGAAATCAGTCAATTTAAATAAATTCATTAGGCCCTAATCTATGGATTTCACATGACTGGGAATACAGATATGCATATGTTGGTCATAGATACCTTAAAAAAATTATAGGGGCCTGAAAAACACCAGAAAACCAGTCAGTATCTGGTGTGACCACCATTTGACTCATGCAACGCAAAACATCTCCTTCGCATAGAGTTGATCAGGCTGTTGATAGTGGCCTGTGGAATCTTGTCCAACTCCTCTTCAATGGTTGTGCGAATATGCTGTATATTGGCGGGACCTGGAACACGTCGATCCAGAGCATCCCAAACATGCTCAATTAGTGACATGGCTTGTGAGTATGCAGGCCGCCAATAACTGCATCAACGACATCGTTCCCACAGTAACCTTACTTATATATTCCAACCAGAAGCCATGGATTACAGGCAACATCCACACTGAGCTAAAGGCTAGAGCTGCCACTATCAAGGAGCAGGACACTAATCCAGACACTTATAAGAAATCCCGCTATGAACTCTGATTAGCCATCAAACAGTCAAAACGTCAATACAGGACGTAGATTGAATCCTCTGACGCTCGTTGGATGTGGCAGGGCTTGAAAACAATCGTAGATTACAAAGGGAAACCTAGCCACGAGCTGCCCAGTGACGCAAGCCTACCAGACAAGCTAAATTCCTTCTATGCTTGCTTAGAGGCAAGCAACACTGAACCATGCACGAGAGCACCAGCTGTTCCGGATGACTGTGTGATCTCACTCTCCGTACCCAATGTGAGTAAGACTTTTAAACAGGTTAGCATTCACAAGGCCGCAGGGCCAGACGAATGACCAGGACAAGTATTCAGAGCATGCGCTCACCAGCTGGCAAGTGTCTTCACTGACATTTTTAAACTCTCCCTGACACAGTCTGTAATACCTACATGTTTCAAGAAGACCACCATAGTCCCTGTGCCCAGGAACGCCAAGGTAACATGTCTAAATGACTATCACCCTGTAGTACTCACATCTGTAGCCATGAAATACTTTGAAAGACTGATCCTGGCTCACACCATCATCCCAGACACCCTGGACCCACTCCGATTTGCATACCGCACAAACGGATCCATAGATGATGCAATCTCTATTGCACTCCACACCACCCTCTCCCACCTGGACAAGAGGAACACCTATGTGAGAATGTTGTTCATTGACTATAGCTCAGCGCTCAACACCATAATGGACTTCAAGCTCATCACTAAGCTCAGGACGCTGAGACTGAACACCCCCCTGCACAACTGGATCCTGGACTTCCCGACGGACCCCAGGTGGTGAGGGTCGGTAACAACACATCCGCTACGCTGACCTTCAAAACGGGGGTGTGTGCTTACGTCCCTCCGGTACTCTCTGGTCACCCACAACGGTGCCTGATCACCGACGACGATGAGACAGCTTATAGGGAGGAGGTCAGTGACCTGGCAATTATCATGGCCCACTCCACACACACCAACACAGTCATGAAGAAGGCACGGCAACGTTTCTTCCCCCTCAGGAGGCTGAAAAGATTGGACATGGGCACTCAGATCCTCAAAAAGTTCTACAGCTGCACCATTGAGAGCATCTTGACTAGCTGTATCACCACTTGATATGGCAACTGCTTGGCATCCCACCTAAGGGCGCTACAGAGGGTAGTACATACGGCCCAGTACATCACTGGGGCCGAGCTCCCTTGCTATCCTGGACCTCTATACTAGGCGGTACCGATACAGCAAGTCTGGAACCAACAGGATCCTGAACAGCTTCTACACCAAGCCATAAGACTGCTAAATAGTTAGTCCGGGTAGCTATTGGGTAACTATTTAACTATCTGCATTGACCCTTTTTGCACTAACTCTTTTGACTCATCACATACACTGCTGCTGTTTCTTATCTATCCTGTTGACTATTTACTTTATCCCTACCTACAGATGAAGTCGGAAGTTTACATACACCTTAGCCAAATACATTTAAACTCAGTTTTTCACAATTCCTGACATTAATCCTAGTAAAATTCCCTGTCTCAGGTCATGTTAGGATCACCACTTTATTTTAAGAATGTGAAATGTCAGAATAATAGTAGAGAGAATGATTTATTTCAGCTTTTATTTCTTTCATCACATTCCCAGTGGGTCAGAAGTTTACATACACTCAATTAGTATTTGGTAGCACTGCCTTTAAATTGTTTAACTTGGGTCCAACGTTTCGGGTAGCCTTCCACAAGATTCCCACAATAAGTTGGGTGAATTTTGTCCCATTCCTCCTGACAGAGCTGGTGTAACTGAATCAGGTTTGTAGGCCTCCTGGCTCTCACACGCTTTTTCAGTTCTGCCCACAAAGGTTCTATAGGATTGAGGTCAGGGCTTTGTGGCCAATCTAATACCTTGACTTTGTTGTCCTTAAGCCATTTTGCCACAACTTTGGAAGTATACTTGGGGTCATTGTTCATTTGGAAGACCCATTTGCGACCAAGCTTATCCACATAATTTTCCTGGCTCATGATGCAATCTATTTTGTTCTTCGGCTTGCAAGCTTCCCCCTTCTTCCTCCAAACATATCGATGGTTATTATGGCCAAACAGTTCTATTTTTGTTTCATCAGACCAGAGGACATTTCTCCAAAAAGTACAATCGTTGCCTCCATGTGCAGTTGCAAACCGTAGTCTGGCTTTTTATGGCGGTTTTGGAGCAGTGGCTTCTTCCTTGCTGAGCGGCCTTTCAGGTTATGTCGATATAGGACTTGTTTAACTGTGGAAATAGATACATTTGTACCTGTTTCCTCCAGCATCTTCACAAGTTTCTTTGCTGTTGTTCTGTGATTGATTTGCACTTTTTGCACCAAAGTAAGTTCATCTCTAGGAGACAGAATGCGTCTCCTTCCTGATCGGTATGACGGCTGCGTGGTCCCATGGTGTTTATACTTGCGCACTATTGTTTGTACAGATGAACGTGGTACCTTCAGCCGCTTGGAAATTGCTCCCAAGGATGAACCAGAATTGTGGAGGTCTACAAATTTTTTTCTGAGATCTTGGCTGATTTCTTTAGATTTTTCCATGATGTCAAGCAGAGGCACTGAGTTTGAAGGTAGGCCTTGAAATACATCCACAGGTACACCTCCAATTGACTCAATTGATGTCAATTAGCCTATCAGAAGCTTCTAAAGCCATAACATAATTTCTGGAATTTTCCAAGCTGTTTAAAGGCAGAGTCAACTTAGTGTATGTAAACTCATGACCCACTGGAATTGTGATAAAGTGAATTATAAGTGAAATAATCTGTCTGTAAACAATTGTTGGAAAAATGACTTGTGTCATGCACAAAGTAGATGTCCTAACCGACTTGCCAAAACTATAGTTCATTAACAAGAAATTTGTGGAGTGGTTGAAAAATTAGTTTTAATGACTCCAACCTAAGTGTATGTTAACTTCCGACTTCAACTGTATCTACCTCATTTACCTCGTACCCCTGCACATTGGCTCGGTCCTCGTACCCCATGTATATAGTGAAGTTATCGTTACCCATTGGATATTTATTCCTGGTGTTATTTTTTTCTTTAATTTCTCATTTTCTCTTTGCATTGTTAGGAAGGGCCCAAAAAATGCTGCTTAAGTAAGCATTTCACTCTTAGTCTATATGACATTTGATTTGATACTCAACCACATACACACACATTATACAGATACTCGACCACATACACACAGTATACATGCACACACACGTTATAAACACACACACACACACACTCTACAGAGGTACCATAAGTGTGTGGTGACAGTCAAGACAGATTACTTCATAGTTATGTCCATGCCTAGGGGCTGGATCCCAAAGCATCTCTTCTGACGACTCTGTTACTAAGCCCTATCTCACACAGCTGGGTGACGGCAGAACTACACACACGCACCTGACAGGGTCGGCCAACACGTTGTCAGATTCTCCCCTCTGCTAGAAACATATACACCACCTGGGGCGCTCACCCCTACAAACACACACACAGTCAATATACTGTACAGAACCACATAAACACACACTCAATATATTTATAAGACACACAACCACGCAGAAGCACACATAAAGAATTACACAAACACAGACTTTCATACCAGTGTGTATGGTCAGTTCCTCCACAGCTTTCCACACCATGTTCTGTGACGGAGTTAACTCTGACCCTGTACTTCCTGAACCCCTCCAGTCTGCCAATCACAGTCTACCTGGAACCGCTGGCCACGCCCATTCTCTTCTCCTGGCCTGAAGCTACATCCCCCCAGCAAACCAGGAAGCCCCACTGCACAGCATGCTGGGAGTCTAGGGCCGTCCAGCTTACTGTGATCTGAATGGCTGTCACATTGCAAATGGTGATGTCCGAGGGGGAAGGGGCCGTGTGTGAGTGATGTGCGTGTTCCCAAGGCTTCAAGTGGCCCCAGTGAGGTGAGAGGCTCTGAGGGACAGAGAGTAGACCTTCCCTGGGGACAGACCTGGCACCTTCAGCCCTCTGGACAATAGGGACACTGGGACACGACCTGCACTTCTCTTCTCCCTTTCTTTCTCCTCTTCCCCATTTTCTTCCCCTTCCTCCTGATCTTTGTATTGGACATAGAGCTGGGGGGCGTGTTGGGAGTTTAGGAACGTGATGTCACTCCAGTGGATATCTGCTTTTCTCTCTGTTACGTCCAGCAGGTCAAAGGTGAACAAACGAGGGAGGAGAGGGACTGAGAGCGACAGAGAGAGAGAAAGAGAAAGAGAGACAGAGAGAAATTTAGTTAAAGTGTGTCTGGCAGTGCTAAAGAGGTATTGGGGTGTATGGGGTGTATACTTACTTGGGTTTTGACTGTATTAATGCATACTTTCCCAGTGACAGATAAAGGATAAAAGGATGTTGCAGAAGAACGGCGTAAGAAAGTAGCCGGGTCCAGTAGAGTTCTTCTGCAGGGCAAAACCGTCTGTCTGATTGGCTGGTAGCGATGATGATATCATAGCACTAGTCATGTTGTAGGAGGAGCCATCGGACGAGTGGGGCCACCTCTTATCCTGTGAAGAGAAACAACAACAACAAAAACATTTTGTGTGTGTTCGTGTCAGACAGACACGCTAAGAATGTCCCAGTCATCAGTTTTAAATCACAGACTAACACACTCCTCTGTAAGGAGGAAACTAGTGTGTCTGCCTGTTTAGAAAAACAAACACCATTCATGCTAATACAGACCGTTTCTCTCACTCACACGTTTATGTGTGTGTGTTACCTTTCTGTCATTGAGAGCGGTCCAGAGCAGTAGCAGGTTGTTATGTGTGGTCAGGTGAGAGGAGAGGAGGAGGAGGTCTGTCTCTGTTTTAACGTCTACCAGGTGACCTCCTGAAGCCACGCCCATACAGGTTTGCTGGGTATCGCCCAATGACAGGCTCTGCCTACTCACACTATAGCTATCACGCCCTGACCTTAGAGATCCTTTTTATGTCTCTATTTTGGTTTGGTCAGGGCGTGAGTTGGGGTGGGTATTCTATGTTCTATGTTGTGTATTTCTTTGTGTTTGGCCGGGTGTGGTTCTCAATCAGAGGCAGCTTTCTATCGTTGTCTCTGATTGAGAACCATACTTAGGCTGCCCTTTTCCCACCTGTGTTTGTGGGAGGTTAACTTTGTTTGATGGCACATAGCCTTAAGCTTCACGGTTTGTTTTGGTATTGTTTATTGTTTTGTTGGCAACATCTACTATTAAAAGTATGTACGCTCACCACGCTGCACCTTGGTCCTCTTCTTACGACAGCCGTGACAATAGCAGCTCCTTCCACTCGCCAGCCAACCAATAGGACACTGGGCTGAGGAGAGACAATAGTCAACTCAGATATATAGCAGTCAACGTTAATTACATCTATGTGTGTTGTTCTTTTTTTCATAGATCTTGCCTAAATAGCAGGAAGAAGATTATACATTCAACCCCCCTGGCAGTTCTTGACTATGGTGACACCATTTACCAGATTGCAGCAGACACTACAGTCGTGGCCAAAAGTTTTGAGAATGGCACAAATATTAATTTTCACAAAGTCTGCTACCTCAGTTTGTATGATGGCAATTTGCATATACTCCAGAATGTTATGAAGAGTGAGCAGATGATTTGCAATTAATTGCAAAGTCCCTCTTTGCCATGTAAATGAACTGAATCCCCAAAAAACATTTCCACTGCATTTCAGTCCTGCCACAAAAGGACCAGCTGACATCATGTCAGTGATTCTCTCGTTAACACAGGTGTGAGTGTTGACGAGTACAAGGCTGGAGATCACGCTGTCATGCTGATTGAGTTCAAATAACAGACTGGAAGCTTTAAAAGGAGGGTGGTGCTTGGAATCATTGTTCTTCCTCTGTCAACCACGGTTACCTGCAAGGAAACACGTGCCTGTCATCATTGCTTTGCACAAAAAGGGCTTCACGGGCAAGGATATTGCTGCCAGTAAAATTGCACCTAAATCAACCATTTATCGGATCATCAAGAACTTCAAGGAGAGTGGTTCAATTGTTGTGAAGAAGGCTTCAGGGCGCCCAAGAAAGTCCAGCAAGCGCCAGGACCGTCTCCTAAAGTTGCTTCAGCTGCGGGATCGGGGCACCACCAGTACTGAGCTTGTCAGGAATGTGCATCTGCACGCACAGTGAGGCGAATACTTTTGGAGGATGGCCTGGTGGCAAGAAGGGCAGCAAAGAAGCCACTTCTCTCCAGGAAAAACTTCAGGGACAGACTGATATTCTGCAAAAGGTACAGGGATTGGACTGCTGAGGACTGGGGTAAAGTCATTTTCTCTGATGAATCCCCTTTCCGATTGTTTGGGGCATCCGGAAAAAAGCTTGTCCGGAGAAGACAAGGTGAGCGCTACCATCAGTCCTGTGTCATGCCAACAGTAAAGCATCCTGAGACCATTCATGTGTGGGGTTGCTTCTCAGCCAAGGGCTCACTCACAAAAGAACACAGCCATGAATAAAGAATCGTACCAACACATCCTCCGAGATCAACTTCTCCCAACCATCCAGGAACAGTTTGGTGACGAACAATGCCTTTTCCAGCATGATGAAGCACCTTGCCATTTGGCAAACGTGATAACTAAGTGGCTCGGGGAACAAAACATCGATATTTTGGGTCCATGGCCAGGAAACTCCCCAGACCTTAATCCCATTGAGAATTTGTGGTCTATCCTCAAGAGGCAGGTGGACAAACAAAAACCCACAAATTCTGACAAACCCCAAGAATTGATTATGCAAGAATGGGCTGCCATCAGTCAGGATGTGGTCCAGAAGTTAATTGACAGCATGCCAGGGTGGATTGCAGAGGTCTTGGAAAAAGAAGGGTCAACACTGCAAATATTGACTCTTTGCATCAACTTCATGTAATTGTCAATAAAAGCCTTTGACACTTATGAAATTCTTGTAATTATACTTCAGTATTCCATAGTAACATCTGACAAAAATATCTAAAGACACTGAAGCAGCAAACTTTGTGGAAATTGATATTTGTGTCATTCTCAAAACTTTTGGCCACGACTGTACTCTTACACCTTCAGCCATCAACCTGTACACAAAACTCTTCCTCCTAAAACTTGAAAACATTTTACAGGACAGTACTCATCCCCTTCACTTAAAATTCAGTCACAGCAGCAGCCGGACAAGGGGAAAATCAAAACAGATAAATATGGGGACTGGTTTATTCCGACAGCCATTAGACTGTATAATAGATAGTCTGTTGGTCCTTCGTGTACACAGTATATTACACTTTCATTTTAAATGTGGAGTTATAGCACTTTGACTGAATTCTATTGTGTCGTTTTTGTGTTGTCATGTTTTATCTACTGTCTTTTCAAGCACATGACCAAATGAGTTTCCCCCTGGTCGGATAATAAAGTTGATCTGAATCTGAATCTGGTTGGCTGGTCCTCATTAAAGTCCCGTAGATCACTTCATTACTCCCGTTTTGTTTACAAAGCTCTACTACACAAGCTTCCAACTCACCTAAGTTCACGATTAAAATATGAGATACCAAACTCTTGTGGTTCCTCGGGTCTCCACCGAACTAGGTAAATCAGCTTTTAGTTTTAAAGCACCTCATTGCTGGCACCAACTACAAAATACATTACGATTGGATGTTTTGGTGTTGCTCGAGCAATTTCAAATACTGATTGGGATCCTTCTTATTGAGGAATGCAATTGTTTTTCTTGAATATTTATGTTGCATTTTACTTGTTTTATATTGTATTAGATTAGTGATTTTGTCTCATGAAATTGTATATGCAGAGTCCTGGTCTCAATGTTGACTCCCAGCTTAAATAAAGGGAAAAAATACAAAAATATACCTGTCTCCATGGTGGTGTGTAGTCTCCGGGTGATGCTGTAGTGTGCTCCAGGCTCCAGGCCTCTCACTGCGTACGAGGAGTTGTGTGTGTGGTCAGTGTGTGTGTGTGTTCAGTTTGTGTGTGTTTGGTGTGCATGGTTGTGAAGACTGAGGGCAGTGAGGGTCTGTTGGTTCTGTAGGCTGCAGGACAGCAAAGCACTGGTGGTGGTCACATAAACAAACACAAACACAAATGCACGCAGGCCGGCACGCACGCACACACATACACACACACACACACACACACACACACACACACACACACACACACACACACACACACACACACACACACACACACACACACACACACACACACACACACACACACACACATGAACCTGTTACAACTGCACAAGTCTAATTGTGAAACAGTAAACCATTCCTTTTCATCTATTATCTGTTAAATTCTGTTTTATAACAGGACCATAGAGGTCAGGGGTCAAGGTTAGGTTCACCAATATGAAAGGTCTTAGTCTCCAGTGTGGCGTTTTTTTTATAGCATTCAGTGTGATGTCACTTTCTACTGGCTCCTCAGCCAATTGCAGCAGCAGCCTGCAGTCAGGCGAACACTCAGAGCGGCCAATAGGATCAAGCCACAACTGAAGGGGCGGGGACAGAGAGTGGTTTAGTGGTTGCGATATGTTTGTGGTTGTCCGGTGGTTGTGTGGTCAGACCGAGAGGTGGGTGATGGTTGTATGGAGGTTGTGTGGTGGGTGGGTTCTGACCGTGAGGTTGTGTGCTGTTCTATAGGAGATAGTGTAGCAGTCTGGATCCTGACCGGAGGGGAAGAGGCCAAACATAACCTCAACAACCACGACCGCCGGCTCGGAGCACTGGACACAAGAAAGACTGACCACCTGGAAAAAGAGGGAGAGTGAGAGGGAAAAAAGAGAGACGTTCTATACATATACATTCTATAAATCGCTCAGACTATAGGTGTCACATTTGAAACTTTGACAGACTGTTAAATGAGTGTTGTGATAGATAACTGTTTCACCTAAAACTAATAGCTAGAAACTGTGTGCAGCCGCACACACGCACCTTTCCATCCATGGGGAAGCCTGGTCATCTCATCAATGCACAACAGGAGTGGCGTGGTACTATCCTCTAAAGATAGTACCACAACATGCATACATCCAATATCAATATGGCTTTGGAATCAGAAAACCTGGCTGTTTGGATATCTCATCTATGTACCGAAGAGCGAGGTAACTACACGTCCAGTGGCTTCAGTGAGGACTGAGGTTGTCAGAGCTCTGTATAAGAGGAGTGTAGTCACAGCTGAACTGTACCGAGGAGTCCTCCCCAGTGACGCAACACAACTTTGAATTTAGCGCTCCACAGCAGCTTTCCGAGAAGCAGAGCCTCGTGTGAAGACACGCACAGTGCAATTCAATCAGTGTGTGTCGTTAAGCCCAGTTTTTTCTGCCCTGCCGCCTTTTCCTCTTTGTTGGGATAAGAGCCGGTTACTATGACAACCAGGCTTGCAGCCACACAGAGAGCAACTCCCGAGGAGAGAGGGAGAAAGAGAGGGAGAGAGAAGGATATAGGGAGAAAGAACAGGGTGAAAGTAAAGAAATTAAAGTCGACCAGATAGACAACATTTCATACATCTCAGTCTCTTTGCAGATTCATTCTCCAGTGCATTCAGGACCACTCTCTCTTTCTCACACAGACACACACCCAATATTCAGTCGATTAATTTCTGGGCTGTATTGATGCAGTGATTTGCTAACCAACTCCACTGCTGTGTGTTCCACACGGCAGATCAAAACAGTCTGTGTGTGTATGAGAGAGAGTGAGTGTGCACACCCAGAGAGCTGAACAGCGAGTAGTTGGAATGTGAGCTAGTGGTCTGTGGAGAATGAGAAAAAAATGAATAATTTACTGATCAATTACTAATCAATGACAGATCAATGTGGTTTCCTGCCTCTTCAATACTTCACTTCTTCCTGGTCACTGGTGTTTTACTGATGACGAAGTGTCATTAACATGGTTTAATTACATGGTAATTATACACTGAGTGTACAAAACATGAGGAACACCTGCTCTTTCCATGACATAGACTGACCAGGTGAATCCAGGTGAAAACTATGATCCCTTATTTATGTCACTTGTTAAATCCACTTCAGAGGAGAAGAGGAGACAGGTTAAAGAATGATTTTTAAGCCTTGACACTATTGAGACATGGATTGTGTATGTGTGCCATTCAGAGGGTGAATGGGCAAGACAAAGATTTAAGTGCCTTTGAACGGAGTATGGTAGTAGGTGCCAGCTGGTTTGAGTGTGTCAAGAACTGCAACACTGCTGGATTTTTCACACTCAACAGTTTCCTGTGTGTATCAACAATGGTCTACCACCCAAGGGATATCCAGCCAACTTGACAAAACTGTGGGGATTATTGGAGTCAACATGGGCCAGCATCCCTGTGGAACGCTTTCGACACCTTGTAGATTCCATGAATTGAGGCTGTTCTGAGGGCAAAGTGGGGCGCAACTCAATGTTAGGAAGGTGCTTCTAATGTTTTGTACACTCAAGTGTATATACATACACATTGTTACACAGACTCCCACACAATAATTACACACTACCACGCCAGAGAAACACAAACACACGTCAGCACTGAACACACTGAGTCAGCAGGGGAGTGTGTGTGTGTGGAGGAGGAGGATGGAACATTTTTCATTCATGCAAAAAAACACCAACCAGTCAGTCAGACACTGTTGAGTGTTTTATTGTTCTATTCTGACTGGTAACATCTGTGTGATGGCAACAGCACATTCTGTATGATTACTGGCACAATGCTTCATAATAAACAACACAGCACATACTGTATGATTACTGGCACAATGCTTCATAATAAACAACACAGCACATTCTGTATGATTACTGGCACAATGCTTCATAATAAACAACACAGCACATACTGTATGATTACTGGCACAATGCTTCATACTTCTGTATAAAAGCTTTACATTTGTAATGAATGTTTTTTGTTCTACGACAAATATTAGAGGCATATTAAACATTTCAGTCATCAGGAGAGAACTAGATCACTGACGTACTAAATCAGCGTAGTCCTGTCAGCTGGGACCAACTGATCTGAACATTATAAAGCGAGAGAGGACTAGCTAGTGTTACACACGAGGAGGAGCAGGCTACAGCAGTACAGATAGGACTAGTGTTATCATAATACAGCAGGAACAGGTTACAGCCCTACACATCTGACCACTACACATCTGTAATGACAGGGTCACTACAACAGGCCAGCATACACCCTTCAACAACAGACTGAAGGAAGACTAAAGAACTCGCCTACCTGGACGCTTGACCTGTCTGACCTCTAACCTCTGTTCCATCCTCCGTCCAACCTACTGTTTACCATACTGGAGCTCACATCGACTAGATCAGGGTAGATAGAATTTCATTTTACGTTAAAAAAGACTGTAAAATCACAAGGAATTCAGCTAAAAATGAGTTTAGTTAAGGAAACGTTTCCAAGTATGCCCCCCCCCCAAAAAACGTGTCTCAATGTATGAAATTATTGTTATTTTCAAAAACCATTTATTTTTTGGCTTAGTTGTGGTCAATTTGCAGTGTAACTAATCAAAAGAGAACCATCACGCTCTCCCAGAAGCTTGGCTGGTGCATAAAACCTATGAATTCAGACAAACAAAGAGGTGTAATGGGTTCACACTCAAAAATATGTTGCATAAAGCTTACTTCATTATTCAATGTGTTACATGTTTTTACTGCACCAGGGATAGCGTACACAGATGTTTCGTCTTTACAGCCTTCTTCAGTGTGTAGGTACACAGTGTAAAAATTATTATAATTATTTTCCATGCCCCCGACCATCCTCTCCGATAAAAATTGTCCTGCGACTGAATCTAGTTGACTAGCCCTGGATTACAGTAGATCTCTTTAGTTCCATAGGCAGGAGCAGTCTAAAGGTTCCTGGAAGCTGTAGTCCACCAGAGTAGCATTGCGTGAGCAATAGAGGGTGACGGAGCGGGTTTGTAGTCCACTCTCTCTGCAGCACTTACAGAAGCGGGCGTGGCTGTTGATGTTGAAGTTAAAGATGGTGGCAGACGGACACTTCCCATCACACGAATACACTGTCAACTGAGAGAGAGAGAGAGAAAGAGAGAGGGGCGGTAAAATGTTATACTCCATAAAAAAAACGGTCTTATTGCTACTGTCTCTCTCTTACCGGTGCGTTGCTCCTGCAGTCGTCTTTTCTGATGGTGGTTCGGATTGCTACACGCTTACACGTCTTACCGTCCTCCTTACCTAAACACACACGCACACAGAGAAAACACTGAGATACACGCAACCACACACACAGCTTTCACCCCCAGAGTCCTGTCATTCACACAGTAAAAGGCCTTGAGCAGGACTCTTTTGCCTAGCAGCGGGGGCTCAGTTTAATTGACAGCCAGCTGACTGGGGGGCAGTTCTCATGCCAGAGACCCAGCTCCCATTGGCCACTGGCCTGAACTTAAACTCACTCTAGCCAATCGGGGGTAAGCCACAGGGGGCAGAGGGGCGGGGGATGATGGAATGTTGAGCGGTAGCAACATGGCGTCCAGCTCTACACTTGGCCAAACTCTCTGTATATGTGAAGGAATGGGGATGATTCTTACTCACATAGAGGATTCAGCACAGCAATAACATGTTGACCCATTGGAATGGGGTTTTGTCCTGAGGAATGTTAGGTGAACCTTGACCTGTAGTTTATATGTATGGTGTGGTAGGGTTAGGACTAGACAAACACACACGGTGATAGGTGAAGGATGAGAGGGCGTGGTACCTGTGTCACAATTAGTACTACCTGTGAGGGTTATGGGGTGAGAGGTTAAAGATGAAAGGTGAGAGGTCGTGGTACCTTTGTCACAGTTAGTACTACCAGTGGGGGTTACGGGGTTAACGGTAAACGGTATAACACCGACTCCAGAACCTGGGAGCAGCGGCAGGAACAACAACGTCAGGAGAACGATAGGAGAACACACAGGTTAACGTTGGTTTAGAACACATTGAAAACACACAGAGGAATCAGCGCAGTGGCATGCACAGCCATAGGAGCCAGACAATGTTCTCTGAGACTGGGGAAGACAGCCAGATGGCCAAACACTCAGGATTACTACACGCTGATGCACCAAGGCTCATTCTCATTGGCCAAACTAAACACCAAGCATCACCATTGGCCAAAATGTAACAAAAACAAGCATTCCCATTGGCCAAACTGGTAGAGCAGGCAAGCGGACAAGGAGGCAGAGCTGCTGTATTACTGGGAGAGCAGACTGGATCTGTGTTCTTCACCTTTACATGCACAATTTGTGTTTAATGGGACAGTTCACCAGTGGTGTAAAGTACTAAAGTAAAAATATTTTAAAGTACTACTTAAGTAGTACTTTAAAATAAGTACTACTTATTTATATTTTTGACAACTTTTACTTTTACTTCACTACATTCCTAAAGAAATAATGTAGTTTTTATTCCATACATTTTACCTGACTTCCAAAAGTACTTAATTTTGACCGCTTAGCAGGACAGGAAATGGCCCAATTCACGCACTTATCAAGACAACACGTGGTCATCCCTTCTGTCTCTGATCTGGCAGACTCACTAAAAACAAATGCATCTTTTATAAATGATGTCTCAGTGTTGGAGTGTGCCTCTGGCTATCCATACACTTCAAAAACAAGAAAATGGTGCCATATGCTTTGCTTAAAAGAAGGAATTGGAAATTATTGATACTTAAGTATATTTTAGCAATTACATTTACTTTTGATACTTAAGTATTTTTAGAACCAAATACATTTAAACTTTTACTCGAGTAGTATTTTACTGGGTGACTTTTACTTTTACTTTAGTAACTTTCTATTAAGGTATCTATACTTTTACTCAAGTATGACAAATGGATACTTTTTCCACCACTGCAGTTCACTTAAAATACAAACGGCCTTCCTCTTATGGACATCTAGAAAGTACTTTAAGGATTTAGAGAGTCTGTTTAGCTACAGTTTATCATTAGCATCATTGAGTGTAAAATAAAATTTGAGTGGTAGGACGGACCACTGTTTGCATGCTGTTAATCTCCAGATAACTGTGGGTTATGATAATTTATCCACTAAATACAAATATTTTCCAATCAACAGTAAAATCTTTCTTCAATATTATCATGACAGTGTATCAGGACCATCAGGCAGCTCTAGGACCACTCCTACAGCAGAGGCTGATGGGTAGTGTAGTGATTCATGCTGGTTGTTGCCAGCCAACCACAAGCTTTTACTCTGCTTTACGCTGCTACAGGCCACACCCCCCAACCAGTCAGCCAATAAGCCCAACCGTTGCCAGGCAACGCCCTGCCCACCCCTGTGATTGACAGCTGAAAGCATATGAGTAGCAAATGTGTTCGGTCACTTACATGTTCTGCAACAGCCGTCCACATAGCTCTGGACCACGCCCCCATTCTGCAATGATTGAAGAAAGGTTACAGACAGACCTCATTGTGTGTGAATGTTAGTGTGTGTGTGTGTGTGTGTGTGTGTGTGTGTGTGTGTGTGTGTGTGTGTGTGTGTGTGTGTGTACCTGAGTGCACTCTGTGTCGTTGAAGGGGGGGCAGACCACCCCTGAGGCCAGCACCACGGTTCCCCCTGCCGTCTCCACACAGTCGTACCGTGTACAGTTATCCACCCAGGAGCTCCCCGCCTGTTCACACACACACACACCGTCAACGTTATCCATCCAGGATTTTCCTGTGTGTTAAGTAGATTATTTGTGTCTGTTTGGCAGTATTAGGCTGTGTGTGTGTGTGTGTGTGTGTGTGTGTGAGTGTGTGTGTGTGTGTGTGTGTGTGTGTGTGTTCTCACAGTGAAGACCTCAGTGGTTCTGTTGTGGATGTTGAAGGAACAGGAGATGTTCTTACAGGAGCCACAGCACACCTGAGGGTCTGATGATGCTACGTAAAGCTGGTGCTGAGAGGTGGGGGGGAGGTCAGAAGGGGGGAGAAGTCAGAAGGGGGGAGAAGTCAGAAGGAGGGGGAGAAGTCAGAAGGAGGGGGAGAAGTCAGAAGGAGGGGGAGAAGTCAGAAGGAGGGGGAGAAGTCAGAGGAGGGGAGAAGTCAGAAGGAGGGGAGAAGTCAGAGGAGGGGAGAAGTCAGAAGGAGGGGGCGAAGTAAGAGGAGGGGAGAAGTCAGAAGGGGGGGAGTCAGAAGGGGGGAGTCAGAAAGGAGGGGGGGGTGAAGTCAGAAGGGTTTACGTAACTCTGATCAGGATGGAAGTTTGGAGTCTGTGTGAGAGAGAGGGAGAGAGACATACCGGGCCACACTTCCGAGAGCAGTTGACAGCGGACACGTCCATGGCGTAGTATCCGGTGTGTGTGTCACGGTGTGTCAGACAGTGAACGGTGTAACACAGCTCTCCTTCATAGTACTGAATCAGGCTCTGCCCTGGCCCCAGCACCGTGACTCCCTGGAACACACACACCTCTGCCTTCTCTACACACAGAGGTCAGGGGTTAGTAGCCTAGGGTGTGTCTGTGCATAGTGTGTGTATGTGTGTGTACTTACTGCAGGTGTAGCGGGGGCAGCCACAGATGCTTCTGCTGTCTGGAACCTCCACCTGTACCTCCCCCTGAGAGACCAGAGACGTTACTATGACACACACAAAAACACACACACATGCACGCATGCACATTGCACACACAAACAGGAATATTCCTGAAGTTGACTGACTCACCACCTGACAGACTGGGAGAGAGCTGTCCTCACACTGGCATTCTGAAAGAAGAAGAGAGACTTTGTTTACTACAGAACTGGAGGCCTAGAACCATGCTCTGTTTGGACTACAAGATTTTTCAAAGACACAGTTCTGGGCATGATGGTATGTGTGTGCATTTAGATGTGTGTGTGCAACTATTGCCTGTGCAAAAATTTGTGTTTGTGTGTGTGTGTGTACCACAGCGGTGGTCGGGGCAGCAGTGTCCAGGGTGGGTTGTTTGGACCAAAGACAGGCCAGGAGAGCAGGTCAGAGACGACTCAAGACACAAGTTCACATCACACACTGCACGCAAGAGAACACTGCTGTAAACATCAACACTGTGTATGTGTACTGTGTATGTGTACAGCTTGTATAGTGTGTAGAGTATAATGTGTGTGGGTTACCACAGTGGTATTGAGGGCAGCAGCTGTTGGTGGTGTTTAGATTCACAGCTAATATCTCGCCATCGGAACAGGCCGGCACGGGCTCGATACATGACTCACACACTGCAGAGAGAAGACACACACACCATTGGCCACTGACTGTTTTTGGGTTGGTCCTCTACTTAAGGGCAACTTCTACCCAAAGTCCAGCTACAGTAATGTTGGACGGAGACGGTCGACCCAGGAAGCAGTATAAGGTCTGACCTTACCACACAGGAAGGAGTAACAGCAGGAGTTGTCCTCACGGACCTCCACGAGGAACTGATCTTCTCTGCAGTCAGGGGCGGTGACGGGGGGACAGGCATGGGGGTCGCACTCTGAGACAGACCAATCACAGGACTCAGTTATTAAATCACACCTAACAATACCAGTGAATGATTAAAGCTATTACCTTTTGGTTCAGTACCTACCACAACGGTACTCTGGGCAGCAGGACAAGGCACTGTAACCAATCACCAGTCGGTTCCCATTTTCACAGGGCGGAGCCTCACTCTCACAGATGGTCAGATTACACTCTGAGAGAGAGAGAGAGAGAGAGAGAGAGAGAGAGAGAGAGAGAGAGAGAGAGAGAGAGAGAGAGAGGAGAGAGAGAGGAGAGCGAGAGAGAGAGAGAGAGAGGAGAGAGAGAGAGAGAGAGAGAGAGAGGAGAGAGAGAGAGAGAGAGAGAGAGAGTGGAGAGAGAGAGAGAGAGAGAGAGAGAGAGAGAGAGAGAGAGGAGAGAGAGAGAGAGAGAGAGAGAGAGAGAGAGAGAGAGAGAGAGAGAGAGAGAGAGAGGAGAGAGAGAGAGGAGAGAGAGAGAGAGGAGAGAGAGGAGAGGAGAGAGAGAGAGAGAGAGAGAGAGAGAGAGAGAGAGAGAGAGAGAGAGAGAGAGAGAAGAGAAGTAAGACTCAGTAAGCATAGCCTTGCTATTGAGAAAGGTCGCCGTAGGCAGACATGGCTCTCAAGAGAAGACAGGCTATGTGCTCACTGCCCACAAAATGAGGTGGAAACTGAGCTGCACTTCCTAACCTCCTGCCAAATGTATAACCATATTAGAGACACATATTTCACTCAGATTACACAGACCCACCGAGAATTTGAAAACAAATCCAATTTTGATAAACTCCCATATCTATTGGGTGAAATACCACAGTGTGCCATCACAGCAGCAAAATTTGGGACCTGTTGCCACAGGAAAAGGGCAACCAGTGAAGAACAAACACCATTGTAAATACAACCCATATTTATGATTATTTGTTTGACATTTTTTACTTTAACTATTTGCACAATGTTACAACACTGTATATAGACATAATATGACATCATGTCTGTCACGCCCTGACCGTAGAGAGTCTCTAGTCTCTATTTTGGTTTGGTCAGGGTGTGATTTGGGTGGGCATTCTATGTTCATTTTCTATGTTTTGTATTTCTTTGTTGTTTGGCCGGGTGTGGTTCTCTATCAGAGGCAGCTGTCTATCGTTGTCTCTGATTGAGAACCATACTTAGGTAGCTTTTCCCACATGGTTTTTGTGGGTAGTTGTTTTCTGTTTTGTGTCTGCACCAGACAGAACTGTTTCGGTTTCGTTCGTTCTCTTTGTTGTTTTTGTTATTTAGTGTTTAGTTTTAATAAAGAAAGCATGAACACTTACCACGCTGCGCTTTGGTCCACTCCCTCTTCTTCAGACGGCCGTTACAATGTCTTTATTCTTTGGGAACTTGTGTGAGTGTAATATTTACTGTTCACTTTTTATTGTTTTTTAAACTTTTGTTTATCCATTTCACTTGCTTTGGCAATGTAAACATATGTTTCCCATGACAAAAAAGCCCCTTGAATTGAATTGAGAGAGAGAGAGAGAGAGTCGATGGTATATGTAGGTGTCTAAGCATGCATGTGTGTGTGTGTCCTCACCACAGATCTTCTTGGGACAGCAGGCCCCCTCTTCCAGGACGTCCAGTACGTACTCTCCCTCCCTCTCACACAGCGGAGTGGGACTAAAGCTGCAGTCAGGTTCTACTGCCACCACAGAACCGTTCTCCAGGCAGCGGAACAGACAGCAGCCACGCAATGACCCGTTCCACACCTCCCCAGGGGCCCGCGGAGACCCCTCGTTATCCGTACACACTACAAACACACATACAGACACCACAGACATTATCAGTACACTCTAAAAAACACAGAAGCAGAACCATAACAAGAGTCATATAGAGCACAAGCTCGCTGACATACTAGAGCAGACATACACTGACAAAGAGCTGACATACAGCTGACATAGAGCTGGCATACAGCTGACATAGAGCTGGCATACAGCTGACATAGAGCTGGCATACAGCTGACATACAGCTGACATAGAGCTGACATAGAGCTGACATACTCACCACACTGCTCCTCTGTGACGCAGTAAGTGGAGTCTGCTCGGTGCAGGATGGTTCCAGAGCGACACACACACTCCTCTCTGATGTGGGAGCAGGTGGTCTCCTCATAGAACTCTCTGTTCTGACAGGTCCGGGTGGTACAGGTCGACACACACGCCTGGTACTCCCTACCTGAGGGACACCTCAACGCTACACACACACACACACACACACACACACACACACACACACACACACACACACACACACACACACACACACACACACACACACACACACACACACAGACACACACACGCACACAGACACACCGCAAGAACATACCGTTGTGACATCACCAGCTAATGTAGACCTGATGTGTGTGTGTATTAGTGTGTATTGGTGTGTGTGTGTACGAGGTCCTTACGGCAGAAGTTGTGTCGTCTCCAGTTGATGCAGACTTGGTAAGTGTAGCAGACAGCTACGTAGGCTGCCAGGAAGTCACACTGGTGGGCCTTATAGTGGAGGTCCCCTGCCCACATCACATCACAGAACTGCTCTGGAGACACCTTGCTGTGGCAGGGAGTGAAAGGTCTCTGTCTGAGCATGGAAAGACAGGTAGAGCAGTCTCCAGTGGTACAGTTGTCCCCGATGCGTCGTGTGTGTTCCGTGTCCTCTGAGGTGTGGACCCTCCAGGCCTGCAGGAACAGACCCAGGTCTGCCACCTCCCTCACCACCGTACCGTTAGGCAGCTTCAGGTCATCAGCTGGGTTCCCGTCACAACACCCTGGGAGACACACCAGCAGGGAGTAAAAGGTGCTCAACCAACGTGAAACAAGGTGCAACCAAATAATAGCATGAGCATTGAGAAGGAAGAGGCGCAACTCTCGATCACAATTTAAAACAACTTGATACTTTATTTACAAAACTGTTACGGATACACTTATGTTCATAACATGCACGGATGAATAAATGCACGCCCACATGCGCACACCCTGAAGAAATAGGCCAGGAATAGGGCAAGGTCTGAGAGAAACGTTCTCTCTTCTCCAGGTTCATTAAATCATGCTAGTGGACGTCTTCAAAACAAACCCACATCCCTGATCTGACAATGAAGGATGGAAGCGTTAGAGTAAATGCCAAATCTAGCGCATGGATGTCTTACCACAGAGGCCTCTAGTAGGAGCAGATGTATTGGAGGGAGCGGTGTATTGCAACACCATGATGCCAGTGCTGTGGTACCATTGTATGTTGACTCCTCCAGGAGTGGTGATCAGGTACATACTGCCTGTGTCCTCTACTGACAGAGCCTGGCGGGAGAAAGGCAGCCGCGCCTTGATGTGGTTCACTGACACCTGTATACCCCCACACACACAGATGAGCTGTGAGCATGAGCTGTGTTCTACAGTGTATGCGATCAGTAATGGTTCAGTGGTCAGTCGGTTGCGGTCAGTGATAGTCACCTTGCGGTCAAGACGGTTGATGATGATCCTGTAGGAGGGAGTGGTGATGTTCAAGTTCTTGAAACACAGACCTGACGTTCCACCACTAGGGCTCTGAGAGAAAGATGTCCAAGTAAAACAGTGTAATAATGACCATATAATTACTATGATAATGATCACGATTAGATATTAAAAGGAAACTCACAGGTCGTCTGATGGAGTTGACGCTCTAAATATGAAACAAGAAAAGGTAAACCAATCAGAATCAGGTGCTTCTGGCATCCTATGACAGTTTATAATAACGAGTGTATTTAAAACAGAGCGTTTGTGTGTGTGTTTTAGCTTGTGTGTGTGTGTGTACCTGGCTGGTAGGGCATTTATTCACTGTTCCTATGATGTTCTCTGTGGGCAGGTAGACCAGGATGTAGGAGCCGTTATCATACAGCGCTACGTTGTTACCGTCAAACGTTATCACACGCAGGTCTGACATCACAGAGCAGCGACCTAACACATACACACACATGCACGGATAGGCAAACACACACAAGCACAGTATGTCTGTAAAATGTGTGTGTGTTGGTGTGTATGTAGTGTGTGTGTGTATGTACAGTAGTGTGTGTTCTTACAGGGGCACTGCCAGAGCGGGCAGCAGGGGTCGGTGTTGGTGAGGACAGCCATGCCCAGCAGAGAGCAGCGAGGAGGAGTAGTGTTGTACCGACAGTGGAGGGAGGAGTTATGGAGGAGCAGCTCCCCGTTAAAACAGATCAGTTCTGCACACTCATCAACACGGTAGGAATACGGGGGCTGGAGAGAACAGAGAGAGACGAGAGAGAGGGAGATCAGAGAGATCAGCTACTGGCAAAGGGAGTTCTCCAGGGCTGCATGCTCGGCCCTCTTATCATGTCCATACACACTGTCTCTCACTGATGGGCTCTTACTGTGCAGGGGGTGGTGGGCAGGAGGAAGGGGGACAGCACTGTCGGCATGGTGACTGCCTCAGGTGTATGAGAGGAGTCTGGGCTAGTGGCTGTTTCCGTTGTTATGGACTCCGTCGTCTCGGGGGGTGATGTCGACATGGTAACGGAGGTGTCATAAATGACTGGAAATACAGAGGTAGTCTCCGTGGGCGTAGCAACAGGACGGTGTGTTTCTGTGGTGGTCAGGGTGGGGGTGGAGGAGAGAGGGGGATGAAGGGAAAAGGAAGTGGGGGAGGAGATAGGGGGAGCTGAGGGGGAGCTGGAAGGCTGGGTAGAAGGCTGGGGAGGGGTAGTAGGAGGGGGAGGAGGGGGAGAGCGAGAGGGAGAAGCAGGAGAGAGAAGAGGAGGAGTGGTAGATTCGGTCACTACCAGGCTGGGGGAAGTAGGGGATGGCGTTTCCATAGTTACTCTAGTGACCACTGCAGGGGTCAAGGTCGGGGTCGTGACCCCAGTGGTGCTGCTAGTAATGGTGGCGGAGGGAGAGGGGGAGATGGAGGGAGAGACAGTGGGGGTGGAGGGTGCGGGCAGAGAAGGGGGAGGAGGAGAGGGGGAGCGAGGAGGGGTAAGGGTGGGAGTGAAACTCTCCGTCAGGTGGGCTGTACTGGGTGTAGTGGGGGCTCTGGTGGCAGTAACAGTTGTAGAGGCAACACTGGTTGTAGTTCTGGTACTACTAGTAGTGGTCCTAGATGTAGTAGTAGTACTAGTAGGCCTAACAGCAGTAGTAGTTGGGGTGGTGGTCGTTCGGTTTACGAAGGCGTAGGGTGTAGGAGTGGGAGGTAGGGACACACCTGAGGAAAGACACACAGACATACATTACTCTAAAAACGATGTAACTTTACAGATCCTGGTGTGATGCACACTCTACTCACAGTCCTCTGTGTAGACACATCTCCTGGTGACCTCATCAAGAACCATGTTTTTGGGGCAGCGAGGGAAACAGCCCTCCACCCTGCCAGACACACATATAGACACGGACAAACGTTCAAAGCGCATATTAATCATGCCCTTACACTGTATAACCATGTTGTAAGTGTGTGTTTGTAAGCGTGCATTTCTATGTTAGGCGTGTTCTTACGGGGGCAGGAAGTGGCAGCGTGTGGCAGTGGGGTCGCTGCATGTACGGACACACGGACTGGCACATGCATGGTAGCGCCACTCACACATCATACGGTACGGGATCACAAAACTGCTCTCTGTAATACAAACATACACAAACATATTGTAACTGCTCTCTGTAACACAAACTTATTATGAACATACACATAAGAACTACAGTAAAAGAAACTGTGTGTGTGCTGCGTATTATGAATTTGTATTTCTATCTAACCCTCCAGAGTAAAGGAGCTGCTGGTCTTGAAGTTGTCAGAGTTGTCATATTTCTGAGCTCGTGCAGACGTGCGTGTCAGAGTCAGGAACACTCCTGGCTGGCCAATCAGCTCGAAAGAGGTGTGGCCAGGCAGGAACACCCCCTGGTGCTGCAGGAAGGAAGCCCTGTTGCCAAACTCCTCCCCTCTGGTCCACTGCTCCAACCGCAGCCTAGTACGCTCAGACACAACGAGGAAGTAGTTAGGACGCTCTGCTGACTCCAGAGAGACCACCGGGAGACCTGTAATACAGAGTTTAACATATGGGTGAAGCTGATGTGAGTTGAGTTTGTGTGTGTTTTGTGTGTGTGTGTGTGTGTGTGTGTGTGTGTGTGTGTGTGTGTGTGTGTGTGTGTGTGTGTGAGACTCACGTGATGTGCGGTCCTTCTGTAGTCCTGCTGTGATCATGAAGTTGAAGAGTAGCCCAGGGGGAGGCAGCCCGCCTGCGAACTCCCTAACTAGAGGAAACACTGACCCACTGGTTCTGTTCACACCGAAGACTGTAGCGTTATATACAGCACTGACCACCGAAAACGGTCCTTCACCTAACTCTACAGAGGGAGAGAGAGAGAGAGAGAGAGAGAGAGAGAGAGAGAGAGAGAGGGGTGGAGGATATTCTCAATGTTGAGTGAATATATTATGTAGCTCAGTTTGTATATGTGTATTTTGTATTTTTGTGTGATTGAATGGTGTTCCTTTGTGAGTCATTTTGGTTAGCGTTCAAACAGACCTTGGTTGTAGTATTCACAATCATAGGCTGAAAGAAAAAACAAGTACAAACATTTAGAAACATACAACATCACATATGTACAGTATGTGATAGTACTGTAGCCTTTCATAGCCAAGACATACTGTGTAGATCAAGCAGGGATAGAGAGACCATGGTATTGTGTAAGAGTGTATGTGTGTGTGTGTGTGCACGTGTATCTGTGGTCATTTGATGACAGATATAAATATTTTAGGGTCAGAGGGGAGACTCTATAGTTCTGTGTACTGGCATGTGTGTGTGCATGCGGGCGTGTAGGAGCATTGACTGACCCAGCACCTATGCTGACAGACAGAGAGAAAGTCGGAGGAACAGACACACATTGTGTGTGTATGTGTGTCTGTACTCACGGCAGACAGAGGGGTTTCTCCAGACCACAGTGACACCGTGTTGACAGCAGGTATGTGCATAGGCAGCAATGGACGTACACAGACACTCACAGTCTCCGCCTCGGTTACAGTTACACGTGTCTGTCAAGCAGTTCCTATAGAACCATGATACATCCACCTACACACACATGAAAACACACACACACAGGTTGCAGATGTACATTAGAACCAGGTCATATCTACCTGGGGGGTGAGTGAGGGTTTAGAGTGGGAGACAGGTCATTGGGGTTAGATGTGGGTTAGGAGTGTGTGTGAATAATGTAGGTAGGAATGAGTGACATGTGTGTGTGTGTTGAAGGGGAGTGAATAGGAGTGATGGGACATCAGAACAATGAGACGTGGGTTAAACTCTGGAACACAGGGATCAAATCACATTTTATTTGCCACATGCTTCGTAAACAGGTGTAGACTAACAGTGAAATGCTTACTTATGTGCTCTTCCCAACTATGCAGAGAGACAAAATAGAAAAAAAATAGAAAAAGAATAACACAAGGAAGAAATAAACAATGAGGAACGTTATATACACGGGGTACCAGTACTGAGTTGATGTGCAGGGGTACAAGGTAATTGAGGTAGATATGTACACAAAGGTAGTGGTAAAGTGACTAGGCAACAGGATATATAATAAACAGTAGCAGCAGCATATGTGATGAGTCAAAGAGTTAGTTCATAAAGGGTCAATGGAAATTGTCTGGGTAGCTATTTTGTTAACTATTTAGCATACTTATGGCTTGGGGGTAGAAGCTGTTCAGGGTCCTGTTGGTTCCAGACTTGGTGCATCGGTACCACTTGCCGTGCGGTAGCAGAGAGAACAGTCTATGACTTGGGTGGCTGGAGTCATTGACAGTTTTTAGGGCCTTCCTCTGACACCACCTGGTATAGAGATACAGGATGGCAGGGTGCCCGACCCCAGTAATGTACTAGGCCATATGCACTGCCCTCTGTAGCACCTTGTGGTTGGATGCCAAGCAGTTGCCATATGAAGCGGTGAAGCAGCCAGTCAAGATGCTCTCGATGGTATAGCTGTAGAACTTTTTGAGGATCTGAGGTCCCATGCCAAATCTTTTCAGCCTCCTGAGGGGCAAGACGCCATGTTGTGCTTTCTTCACGACTGTGTTGGTGTGTGTGGACCATATTAATTCTTTAGTGACGTGAACAGTGAAGAGCTTGAAGCTCTCGACCCGTTGATGGGGGCGTGCTCGGCCCTCCGTTTTCTGTAGTCCACGATCAGCTTCTTTGTCTTGTTGAGGTTGTCACTGACCTCCCTATAGGCTGTCTCATTGTCGTTAGTGATCAGGCATACCATCATCGTGTCATCAGCAACACTTTTGATGGTTTTGGAGTCGTAGGTTGAGATGCAATCATGGTTGAACAGGGAGTACAGTACGGGACAAAACACGCACCCCTGAAAGCCCCCGTATTGAAGGTCAGCGTGGCGGATGTGTTGTTGCCTACCCTCACCATATGGGGGTGGCCTGTCAGGAAGTCCAGGATTCAATTGCAGAGGGAGGTGTTCAGTCCTTGGTTCATGAGCTTCACTACCGCTACGGTGAGTGGGTAAAATCAACGGGGAAGGAATGCCAGGGAGAAAAGCCATATTAAAACCTATGTGTTGTGATAATTGCGTTGTTTGTTCTATAACCTGTTAGTTCATATGCCTTGACCCCGTGATTTATAGGTCTATAGCTGAGACAATAAGAAGACACAGTGTCAGAATAAATTCAACCACATCTTTGTTTCATCTGTCCGATGAAGTCCACAAAACATATTGCATGTCACAAACCCTTACATGACCTACAGCATGGTCAAGCAAATGAATGTTTCCCACATTTTCAGACTACTAAACAACTATTGATATAGAACCACGGAGAGTTACCGCAAGTCGCAAAGAAAACAGGCGTTGCCTCCACTATTCCAGCACCATTTCAACATCTAATACTTTTTCCTTCATCTTGTTCAATTGTTGTCATGCACCTGCAAATTAGATTGCTCAGATGTGCGAGTGCCTTTTGAATTTTGAACATCTAATACATTGACAACTAAAATATACCAAAAACTATTTAGTCCAAACATCGTAAGCTAAATATGGTGTGGCTGTCCATGATACTGGTTTATGTGTGTGTGTGTGTGTGTGTGTGTGTGTGTGTGTGTGTGTGTGTGCAAGTAGAAAAAACATGTTGACTCACCTTACTTGTAGAGAAACGCCAATGCCATTCTCCTCTTTCATGTTGCCTAAACGGTGTATGACTCTGTCATACACGCTTTTAGTTTTTCTGGTCCTTGGCTAACTGGCTAAAATGCTTGCTCGCTACCCTAACTTCCTTTCACGGGCAACGATGCGCCAGGCCAGCTAGTTAACAGTAGCCTACAATATTCAGACCTCTTGACCTTTTCCACATTTTGTAACATTAAAGCCTTGTTCTAAAATTGATTAAATGCGTTTTCCCCCCTCATCAATCTACACACAATACCCCATAATGACAAAGCAAAAACAGGTACATAAGTATTCAGACACTTTACTTAGTACTGTGTTGAAGCACCTTTGGCAGTGATTACAGCCTCGAGTCTTCTTGGGTATGATGCTACATGCTTGGCACACCTGTGTGGGGAGTGAAGGTGTTCTAGAGTTGTGTCTCCTCTAGTTGCACAGGTGACATGCTGGTAGAAATGAGGTAAAACAGATTTCAGGTTCCCTGCATTCAAATCACTGGCAATGAGTAGCGTCACCTCTAGATGTGCATTTTCTTGTTTGCTTATGGCCCTATTCAGATTAGACATTAGAGATGCATGGTATGCATGTGCATGTGTGCAGTATTTGTCATTTGTTTAGTTTGTCAACAAACTACACCCAATAAACAATAATATTTTCAAAAATAAACCTTCACATACATTATCTTACTAAAACTGTCAGCTTAATAAGGGTCACTCTTGTTATTGTTTTATTATTCAATTTGTAAGCAGATGGTGTCATTCAGCACTATCTTTTGGCCGCTCAGGGAATAAGAGCACACAACCTCCAACAACCCACCTTCCAGGGCTGCACACATTTAATAGTAATTTGGTGGGTGCTTATATTTGTCCTTTTTCACACATATACTAGTATGTATTAATATCTGAATTGGAAATTGTTTTTTGCATATCCCAACTCCCCCTGAGACACCCTTGGAGAGTGGGGCCATGGCCAGGGTCTGCCATTATCTTGGTGACACTGGAACAATTAGGGTTAAGTGCCTTGCTCAAGAGCACATCAACAGATTTTTCACCTTGTCGGCTCAGAGATTCCAACCAGCTACCTTTTGGTTACTGGCCTAATGCTCTAACGGCTACACTTAGAAAAAAAGGTGCTATCTAGAACCTTAAAGGGTTCTTTGGCTGTCCCCATAGGAAAACCCTTTGAAGAAACTTTTTTGGTTGCAGGTAGAACCCATTTGGTTCCAGGTAGAACCCCTAGAACCAAAAAGAGTTATCCTATGTGGACAGCCAAAGAACACTTTTGGAACCCTTTTTTCTAAGACTGTAGGCTACCTGCCGCCCACATTTAACCTGAACCCTGTACGTGTGTGTCCATTAGTGTATATCTCCTGAGAGTAGAGCATGTTTACTGAGAGCAGATAAGAATCGTTCCCATAACCCACTCCCCAGTGTGGGTGTGTGTGTGGGTGTATGTGTGTGTACTCACCACGTTGTGACAGGGGATAAAGATGTCACTGTAGAGTAGTGCACACTCTCTCTTGGCGTACGGCTGTCTACCCAGGTCTCCTTCACACGCTCTCTTCACCACATAGTCACTCTCACACTGACACACGCACGCGCGCACACACACACACACACACACACACACACACACACACACACACACACACACACACACACACACACACACACACACACACACACACACACAGTGAGTGGGTGTCTGATTTCTCTTAAATATCACAGGTAGGCCCTAGAGACGCAGGAGACTGGGTTGGAGGGTGGAAGCGGGGGGGGGGGGGGGGGGGGGGTAGTTGGAATAAGGGTAGGGGCGGGGAAATAGAGCTCTTTCACTTTCCCAACTGAAGACCAAGAACATGAAATGGAAATGTTTCCCCTTTTAGCCAGCTGGTATTCATTACTCTAGGCATCATTTTTATCATTAGAGAGAAATCGAAAAATCGCTGTGAATCTGTTAAGTTCAGTAGTTATCGTTCCAAGTGGGAGTTAGAGCAGATGGTTCGGAGTTTAAAGTTCCACTTTGTGTGTGTGTGTGTACCTGTCCCAGGGCCCAGCTGTCTCCAAAGCCCTGAGCATTGCTGACCTCCATGTGACTGGACGTGGTCATGTCATTCACCGTCACACTGTCAAAGTTCCCACACAGACCACTCAGGAGACCCTAGAGGCAGACAGGGGGAGAAAGAGGGAGATGCGAGAAAGAAAAAGACGGAATAGGGATGGGGGTGGGTGGATGTGTGAGTGTTACAACTCAGTTCTGGTGAGAGAGAGAGGGAGAGCGAGAGAGAGAGAGAGAGAGAGAGAGAGGGAGAGCGAGAGCGAGAGCGAGAGTGTGTGTGTGTGAGCGGTAAAGGTATCCTGACCTTCCACTGTGGTCCAGCTCTGATGTGCACGGTTGTCTTGCGGTCCCAGAGAACGGTCAGGTCCTGTTTGGGGAAGTGGATGGCTGTGTAGTAGCCTGCTGACCACAGCTCAAACTCTGACCCCTTACCTACCACACTGGAGGGGCTCTGGATGAAGAGAAGAGATTAAACACACACACACACACACACACACACACACACACACACACACACACACACACCAGACCTTGGTTAGAACACATCAGGAGTGTCACACGTACCAAACACATAAACTCAAATAATTTGTTTTTTTAGAGCGGCTATCAGATCAGTAAGAGTTTCTAGCTAGCCCTAAATGAGGGTTGGTACTGCCCACCAGGGAGCGCTCATGGACTTTCAGGTTTTAGAGTGAGAAGGGATAGGTTGGTGTGCGTGTGTGTGTGATGCGCACAGGCTGGCCTGAGTTGTCGTTGAAGTAAATCTTGGTGAATCCAACATGGATGACCAACATCTTCATACAGACGATCCCACTCTGATAACAATCCTTATTCTGGGCCACGATGGACACCTCACCATCTATACTCTGGAGAGAGAGACAGATAGGAGAGAGAGAGCGAGCAAGAGAGAGAGCAGTCCTTATCCTGGGCTACTATGGACTGCACTTCATCTAAACTCTGGGGAAAGAGTACTGTGTGTGGTGTGCAGGTCTGTCCCCAGGGCTGATAAAGTGCATTCCTGGCGCTCACTGTTCCTCCTCTGGGGGACTCTGACATTTACAGTAGCAACATCACATTCAGGGTAGGGAACGTACTGAACGATGCAGATAGCAAAGTCATGAAAAGAGCTGACATACATTATATAATTACAAAAGTATGTGGACACCCCTTCAAATTAGTGGATTCAGCTATTTAAGCCATACCCATTGCTGACAGGTGTATAAAATCGAGCACACGGCCATGCAATCACCATAGACAAACATTGGCAGTAGAATGGCACGTACTGAAGAGCTCAGTGACTTTCAACATGGCACCATCATAGAGCTGCCCCAGTCAAGTGCTGTTATTGTGAAGTGGAAATGTCTAGGAACAAGAACGACTCAGCCGCGAAGTGGTAAGCTACACAAGCTCACAGAACGGGACCACCGAGTGCTGAAGTGCGTAGCTCGTAAAAATCGTCTGTCCTCAGTTACAACACTGACTACTGAGTTCCAAACTGCCTCTGGAAGCATCGACTGGAGTGGTGTAAAGCTCGCCGTCATTGGACTCTGGAGCAGTTGAAACAAGTTCTCTGAATCACTCTTCACCATCTGGTAGTCCGACAGAAGAATCTGGGTTTGGCAGATGCCAGGAGAACGCTACCTGCCCGAATGCATAGTACCAACTGAAAAGTTTGGTGAAGGAGGAATAATGGCCTGTGGGGGGGTTCATGGATAGGCCCCTTAACTCTAGTGAAGGGAAATCTTAATGCTACAGCATACAATCTACAGCATCTATCTTTGTGGCAAAGGCCCATTCCT
This sequence comes from Salvelinus fontinalis, assembly GCF_029448725.1. NCBI lineage: Eukaryota > Metazoa > Chordata > Actinopteri > Salmoniformes > Salmonidae > Salvelinus > Salvelinus fontinalis. The sequence goes on from NC_074676.1 coordinate 22,060,142, forward strand.
GTTTCAGCATGATAATGCCCCCGTGCACAAAGTGAGGTCCATACAGAAATGTTTTGTCGAGATCGGTGTGGAAGTACTTCAACCCCATCGAACACCTTTGGGATGTATTGGAACGCCGACTGCGAGCCAGGCCAAATCGCCCAACATCAGTGCCCAACCTCACTAATGCTCTTGTGGCTGAATGGAAGCAAGTCCCCGCAGCAATGTTCCAACATCTAGTGGAAAGCCTTCCCAGAAGAGTGGAGGCTGTTGTTAGCAGAAAAAGGGGGTCCAACTCCATATTAATGTCCATGATTTTGGAATGAGATGTTCGACAAGCTTTTGGTCATGTAGTGTATCTTAGTGTACCTGTCAGTTAAAAGGCATATCTGTTTCCGGAAGGATCGGATGACTTAATGGTTACCCCAGCTCATAGCCCTGAGTAAAAGAATAGACAACAGAACAGGGAAATGTGATGTGATCAGCATTAGATGGAACACCTAATATGGCTGCCAGTCCAGCCACCACAGAACCTTGATTAGAATGTCCCAACGTCTGGAATGTCCCAACGTCCTGCTCATTCTAATTTTATATCCCTGGGAGTCTGCCGCGAACAGGCCTCTCTTTGTGTTACTCAGGTGTGTGTGTGTGTGTGTGTTGCTACAGCTTTGCTTACCTCAGTCGCTCTAATTAAAAATCGTTCCCAGATGAAAGAAACTCCTTGGATCCCCTTTCCCTGATCCCAATCTGCCTACACACACACGCACGCACGCACGCACACACACACAAACGGCCGAGGAGCACAGCGGCTCTCTTCAAACATAGCACAGTCGCTAACCCAGTGACTCTCTGACAGCCCAAGCCCCTAGATAATTCACGTTATTACTACTCAGTCCCGTGTACGGTCTGTTAGAAATTCTCTCAGTTCTAGGGCTGCTAAAATCAGTAATCCTGTTGAGCTATTTCCCCCCATTAGTACTGTTTGCTCCGCTAGTCTCCAACTGTACACTCTCCAGCCGACTTTAAAACAAGGCTCGGGCTTTAGCTAATGCAAATGAATGTACAAAGTATTATCTCCAAGATGGACATGTTGGACATTTGGGTCCAGGATACAAATCCCAACATTTTAGTGTGCTCTGAAACATGGTTTAAAAGCTCTGTTGATGATAATTCCATTGCACTTCATGATTAAAAAGTTTACAGATGTGATAGGACAAATAAGGGTGGCGGTGTAGCAATTTATGTGAAAAACAACTTTAAGGTGACCTACTAGTTGAGCTACTAGTTATAAATGTTATTTCTCAGAATGTTAATTTCTATGTTGCTGGGATCTATCGACCTCCCTCCGCCACAGCGGGAGCAACTAGCTCCATTAATAGCCGCTGAAATAGTGATATCGGGGGTCTCGATTAGCTTAGTCCCTCGTCTGATTGTCTTAAATCAGTATGTACTGATCCGAACTTAGTCCAACTGATTTCAGAGCCCACTTGTTTGAATGTAGAGAATCCTGCTAAATCAACTCTGATTGATTTCATACTTGCAAATAATCCTCCTAAATACTTAACTAGTGGTGTCTTTGCTATGGGACCTCAGTGACCACTGTCCCAAAGTCTGCGTCAGAAACACAAAGATGCCTAAAACTCAACCACGCCTTATCGCTAAGAGAAGTTTTAAACACTTCCATGAGTAGGGTTCTGACATGACCTTAACCATTGAGTCTTAAATAGTGTTAATGACACTCCGGAAGCAGAACTTGACCTTGAACAATTCTTTAGTATGTTTATCTCTGCATCTGATTAACATGCTCCTATGAAGAGATTAAGAATGAAGGATAGAGCCAATCCATGGTTCACGCCTGAAGTTGGTGAGTTAATTCAGTTAAGGAACAAAGCTCGGTCTGAAGCCAGACACACTGGTAGCTCTGCTGACTGGCTCACCTTCCGATAACTTAGAAATATATTTACTGCTTCCATAAAAAGGGCTAAATCTAACTATTTCATTAATTCCATATCTGACCCTCGTGGCAATCCAGCTAAGTTTTGGAAGGCTATTAAAACTTCTCTAGGGTAGGGGGCAGCATTCGGAATTTTGGATGAAACGCATGCCCAAATTAAACTGCCTGCTTCTCGGGCCCAAAAGATATAATATGCATATAACTGGTAGATTTGGGTAGAAAACACTCTAAAGTTTCCAAAACTGTTAAAATAGTGTCTGTGAGTATAACAGAACTGATTTGGCAGGCGAAAACCTGGGGGAAATACATTCAGGAAGTAGTTTTTTTGTTGGTTTTGTAGTTTTCTATTCAATGCCATTACAGTATCCATTGACTCAAATTGCAGTTTCTATGCCTTCCACTAGATGTCAACAGTCTTTAGAAATTGTTTCAGGCTTGTATTCTGAAAAATAAAGAAGTAAGAGCAGTCTGAATGAGTGGACCCTAAAGTGTCACAGAGCTTTTTCATGCGCGAGACCGAGAGATTGCGTTTCTTGTTTACCTTTTAAATTGACGACGTTATTGTCCAGTTTAAATATTATCGATTATTTAGGCTAAAAACAACCTGACGATTGAATATAAACATCGTTTGACATGTTTCTATGAACTTTACGGATACAATTTAGATTTTTTTGTCTTCCTGTTTTGACTGCGTTTGAGCCTGTGGATTACTGAAGAAAACGAGCGAACAAAACGGAGGTTTTTGGATATAAAGAGACTTTATCGAACAAAAGGAACATTTATTGAGTAAATTAATGTCTGCTGAGTGCAACCATATGAAGATCATCAAAGATAAGGGATTAATTGTATCTCTATTTCTGACATGTCTAACTATTCTACTTGGATGGTTACTGTTTGTAATGATTTGTCTAGTGGGCTATAGTCTCAAATAATCGTAAGGTATGCTTTCGCCGTAAAGCATTTTTTAAAATCTGACACCGTGGTTGGATTCCCAAGGAGTTAATCTTTAAACCTATGTAAAATATGTTTTGTTTTCTGAATTTTTATAATGAGTATTTCTGTATTTGAATTTGGCGCCCAGCAGTTTCACTGGCTGTTGAAGAGGTGGGACACTAACGTCTCACGTACCCAAGAGAGGTTAAAGCACTAAAAAGAAGCAGCCACACCTTTCTGCCCAATGAGGTTCTATTGAACTCCCAATTCTATTGCAGACAAAACTGAAATAACTGACGAGTTTAACCTTTTGCCAATAGGTGGCGCAATTAGCATTTTTTATTTCTGGGTGTCGCCAAATTAAACTGCCTCGTGCTCAATTCTTGATCGTACAATATGCATATTATTAATTATATTGGATAGAAAACACTCTCTAGTTTCTATAGCCGTTGGAATTTTGTCTGTGGGTGACCCAGAACTCTTTCTACAGCGAAATCCATGACAGGTACTGCGATGGTCTGAGAGCGAAGCTCTGATTTCAGATCAGTTTTGAAAGTCTGTGTATATCCTATGGAACGACATGAACTGCACCCGCCTTCCCCTGGATGTCAGTAACCAATGAGAAGTGGAATGGGCTTGCTGCGTAGCTCTCAGAGGTTATAAAAGGCCAAAGAGCGAGAGGAGCCTTCCTTTCGACGCTGAGCATTGCGCAGAGAGGGACCTCAGGATGCCATTTTCAAACGCTCAATTTTAAACGTTAGATGTATCCATCTGTAATTTAATTAGACATAGGTGTTAGAAGCATCATAACGAAGCTATTTTAAACCGAGTTATATCAGATTATGCGAGTATATTGCTATTTTTCGGAATTTCCTCAGTATTGCGCCTTGAGGATTTGGACACGTTGATGCAAAATAGCTATGGCTAGCTAGTGTTAGCTGCTATATCAGAAGTTGAATGCAACGTTTTACAACCAAGCAACGATTCTTTTGGACAAAGAACCACCATGGCAAGATTCTGATGGAAGCTCGTCGAAAAGTAAGAGCTATTTATGATGTTATTCCGTTTTTATGTGGAAAAAGCTGCTATATCAGAAGTTGAATGCAACGTTTTACAACCAAGCAACGATTCTTTTGGACAAAGAACCACCATGGCAAGATTCTGATGGAAGCTCGTCGAAAAGTAAGAGCTATTTATGATGTTATTCCGTTTTTATGTGGAAAAATGTAAACTCAATAATGGTGAATAGTGACGCCGTTATTGCGTCACTAGTCTGGCTGTAACGCACACTGTATGTCTAGTAACGTTAATTTTAAAAATCTAACTCTGTGGTTGCATTAATAACTAATACATCTTTCATTTCATGTCCAACCTGTATTTTTTTAGTCAAGTTTATGAATAGTTTTTGATAAAAATATTTGTATTTTCAAAATGGCGCCGGCCAGATTGCTTGAGTAGTTGAACACTATTTCCATTGTGTAAGCACGATTTGTGCCGCTAAATATGCACATTTTCGATCAAACTCTATATGGATTGTGTAATATGATGTTACAGGAGTGTCATCTGAAGAATTCTGAGAAGGTTAGTGAAAAAATTAATATATTTTGGCGATGTTGAGTTATCGCTCTCTTTGGCTAGAATCAATGCTCTGGTAACGTTTGCATATGTGGTATGCTAATATAACGATTCATTGTGTTTTCGCCGTAAAACACTTAGAAAATCTGAAATGTTGTCTGAATTCACAAGATCTGTGTCTTTCCATTGCTATGTGCTGTGTATTTTTAAGAAATGTTTTATGATGAGTAAATTGGTAATACACGTTGCTGTCTGTAGTAATTCTAGGAGCTTTGGTGAGATTTGTGATGCTGGCTGCAATGGCAAACTATGATTTATACCTGAAATATGCACATTTTTCTAACAAAACCTATCCTATACCATAAATATGTTATCAGACTGTCATCTGATGAGGTTTTTTCTTGGTTAGTGGCTATCAATATCTTAGTTTAGCCGAATTGGTGATAGCTACTGGTGTTGAGAAAAAATGGTGGACAAAGAAAAAGGGTGTCTTTTGCTAACATGGTTAGCTAATAGATTTACATATTTTGCCTTCCCTGTAAAACATTTTAAAAATCTGAAATGGTGACTTTATTCACAAGATCTGTATCTTTCATTTGGTGTCTTGGACTTGTGATTTAATGATATTTAGATGCTACTATTTAAATGTGACGCTATGCTAGCGATGCTAATCAGTGTGGGGGGGGGGGGGGGGGGGGGGGGGGTGATCCCGGATCCGGGTTTCTGAGGCGGTAAAAGTTAACCAACATTTTATTGCAGCAGGACATTTATTTGAAAGGGGAAATAGCAGCAATAAGGACAACTCTGAAAATACTGTTCATGAACATAATACAAGCTAATCTCTGATGCAACCCTGTTTAATCAGACTTGCCTGTTACTGTAAATGGTGACCCACTGTTCTCTCTTCGGAAAGTCACTACGAGGGATGTTCTGGATGCTCTCTTAGCTATTGATGTTAAAAAATACACTGGGGCAGACATGCTTGACCCGTGTCTTCAACAGTTTCCTGCTCCTCTGATTATGGAGCCCTTGACATATGTTTTTTATCTGACCATTCTAGAGGTCGACCGATTAATCGGAATGGCCGATTAATTAAGGCTATAATTAGGGCCATAATCATAACAATCGGAAATCGGTAATTTTGGTTTAATTTTATTTTTTATTTTTTACACCTTTATTTAACTAGGTAAGTCAGTTAAACTTCTTATGGCTGCAGGTGCAGTATTGAGTAGCTTGGATGAAAGGTGCCCAGAGGTGCCCATAGTAAACTGCCTGTTCCTCAGTCCCAGTTGCTAATATATGCATATTATTATTCATATTCGATAGAAAACACTATGAAGTTTCTAAAACTGTTTGAATTATGTCTGTGAGTATAACAGAACTCATATGGCAGGCAAACTTCCAAACAGGAAGTGGAAATTCTGAGGCTGGTGTTTTTTCTACTCATCGTCTATTCAAATCCCAGGAAGATATGGATTTGTTTGCACTTCCTACGCCTTCCACTAGATGTCAACAGTCGGTAGAACGGTGAATGAAGTGTATACTGTGATGTGGGACCGGATGGGAGGTGTTTCAGTCAGTGGTCTGGCAGATTGCCAGTTCCTGGTCACGCGCATTCCTCATGATATCACCTTGCGTTCCATAACTTTTACAGACACAAAGGAATTCTCCGGTTGGAACGTTATTGGATATATATGATAACAACATCCTGAAGATTGACTCTCTACTAAGTTTGAGCAGTTTATTCGACTTGTAATATAACTTTTTGAAGTTTTCGTCCGACGTTATGCGTCACTTGCACAAGGGTTTGGATATGTGTGCTAAACGAGCTAGCAAAAGCAGCTATTTGGACATAAATAATTGACATTATCGAACAAAACAACAATTTATTGTCGAACTAGGATTCCTGGGAATGCATTCTGATGAAGATATTCAAATGTAAGGGAATATTTATGATGTAATTTCGTATTTCTGTTGACTTCAACATGGCGGAGAAATTTTATTTATATTTGAGCGCCGTCTCAGATTATTGCATGGTGTGCTTTTTCCGTAAAGTTTTTTTGAAATCTGAAACAGCGGTTGCATTAAGAACAAGTGTATCTTTAATTATATGTAAAACATGTATCTTTCATCAAAGTTTATGATGAGTATTTCTGTTATTTGACGTGGCTCTCTGCAATTTTTCCGGATATTTTGGAGGCATTTCTGAACATGGCGCCAATGTAAACTAAGATTTTTGGATATAAATATGCACATTATCGAACAAAAAATACATGCATTGTGTAACATGAAGTCCTATGAGTGTCATCTGATGAAGATAATCAAAGGTTAGTGATTAATTTTATCTCTATTTCTGCTTTTTGTGACACCTGTCTTTGGCTGGAAAAATGACTGTGTTTGTCTGTCATTTTGCGGTGACCTAACATAATTGTTTGTGGTGCTTTCGCTGAAAAGCCGATTTGAAATCGGACACTTTGGTGGGATTAACAACAAGATTACCTTTAAAATGGTATAAGATACATGTATGTTCGACGAATTTTAATTATGAGATTTCTGTTTGAATTTGGCGCCCTGCACTTTCACTGGCTGTTGTCATATCATCCCATTAACGGGATTGCAGCCATAAGAAGTTTTTAAGAACACATTCTTATTTTCAATGACGGCCTAGGAACGGTGGGTTAACTGCCTTGTTCAGGGGCAGAACGACAGATTTTTACCTTGTCAGCTCAGGGATTCAATCTTGCAATCTTAACTAGTCCAACGCTCTAACCACCTGCCTCACGGGGAGCCTGCCTGTTACGCGAATGCAGTAAGAAGCCAAGGTAAGTTGCTAGCTAGGATTAAACTTATCGTATGAAAAACAATCACTCAATCAATCATAATCACTAGTTATAACTACACATGGTTGATGATATTACTAGTTTATCTAGCGTGTCCTGCGTTGCATATAATTGATGCAGTGCGCATTCGCAAAAAAGGACTGTCGTTGCTCCAACGTGTACCTAACCATAAACATCAATGCCTTTCTTAAAATCAATACACAGAAGTATATATTTTTAAACCTGCATATTTAGCTAAAAGAAATCCAGGTTAGCAGCAATATTAATGAGGTGAAATTGTGTCACTTCTCTTGCGTTCATTGCACGCAGAGTCAGGGTATATGCAACAGTTTGGGCCGCCTGGCTCGTTGTGAACTAATTTGCCAGAATTTTACGTAATTATGACATAACATTGAAGGTTGTGCAATGTAACAGGAATATTTAGACTTATGGATGCCACCTGTTAGATAAAATACGGAACGGTTCCGTATTTCACTGAAAGAATAAACGTTTTGTTTTTGAGATGATAGTTTCCGGATTCGACCATATTAATGACCTAAGGCTCGTATTACTGTGTGTTATTATGTTATAATTAAGTCTATGATTTGATAGAGAAGTCTGACTGAGCGATGGTAGGCATCAGCAGGCTCGTAAGCATTCATTCAAACAGCACTTTTGTGCGTTTTGCCAGCAACTCTTCGCAATGCTTATGACTTCAAGCCTATCAACCCCCGAGATTAGGCTGGTGTAACCGATGTGAAATGGCTAGCTAGTTAGCGGGGTGCGCGCTAATAGTGTTTTAAACGTCACTCGCTCTGAGACTTGGAGTAGTTGTTCCCCTTGCTCTGCATGGGTAACGCTGCTTCGAGGGTGGCTGTCGTCGATGTGTTCCTGGTTCGAGCCCAGGTAGGGGCGAGGAGAGGGATGGAAGCTATACTGTTACACTGGCAATACTAAAGTGCCTATAAGAACATCCCATATCCAAAGGTATATGAAATACAAATCGTATAGAGAGAAATAGTCTTATAATTCCTATAATAACTACAACCTAAAACTTCTTACCTGGGAATATTGACGACTCATGTTAAAAGGAACCACCAGCTTTTATATGTTCTCATGTTCTGAGCAAGAAACTTAAACGTTAGCTTTCTTACATGGCACATATTGCACTTTTACTTTCTTCTCCAACACTTTGTTTTTGCATTATTTAAACCAAATTGAACATGTTTCATTATTTATTTGATGCTAAATAGATTTAATTGATGTATTATAATAAGTTAAAATAAGTGTTCATTCAGTATTGTTGTAATTGTCATTATTACAAATAAAGAAAAAAATAATAATAATCGGTATCGGCGTTGAAAAATCATAATCGGTCGACCTCTAATCCATTCTCTTGGTTACTATTCCTAAGGCGTGGAAGGCAACCCTTGTTCTCCCCCTCCATAAAGGTGGTGATCCCTGCAATCTTAATAATTATTTCCCAATTTCAAAACTTTCATGTCTAGTGAAAATATTAGAACTCTTGGTAAGCTGCGGTCCATTTCAGATAGAAAATGTATCCTGAATACTAACCAGTCAGGCTTTAGACCAGGACACAGCACCATCTCGGCTGCTTCTCTAGTCATAAATTACATAGTTAATGCACTAGGTAGGAAACAGCACTGCGCTGCCCTAACTGGGGCTTACATCTCTATGTGGATGACACAGATATTTATTCCCGTGCCCCCTCAGTGCAGCAAGCCATTCACCACCTTCTGCTTGGCTTTAATTAAATTCAAGAATCGCTCACCAATCCTAAATTAGTGTTAAATGTTGATAAAACCAAGTTTATGTCTCCAGCTCTTGTAAAATTGATCCTAAAGACCTGTATCTGTACCTTGACAGGAGCTCAAATTGAGCTAGACATGCATTATAAGTATGTAGGTATTTGGATAAGTTATCCATTAAAACACATATTGATAAGCTGACAAAACGTTGCGAGTAAAGATTGGTTTCATGTAAATAAAAAAATATTGTCTCACTTTTGAAAACAGGAGGAAAATTGTTCAAGCAACACTCTGTGTTAAAACCTCTAGATTCAGTCTATCACTCAGCCTTGCGTTTTACCACTGGTGATAATTTCTGTACGCATCATTGTTTCTTATAGTTCTGTTGGCTGGGAGACTCTGACAACCAGAAGGGCCCAACATTAGCTATTATTCATATATAAAGCACTTCTCCAGAAACTCCCATACTATTTCACCTCACTTCTAAATTGGAAATCTAGTAACTATAAGACTCAGTTTCTAGACTGGTTGGTACTAGAGGTTCCACGGGTCTCCTCTGAGTTAGGGAAGACTGCTTTCAGTTACAATGTCCCGCCGTCCTGGATGACCTACAGGTCACTCTAAAACTTTATTCTTTGGTCCCAAAGGGTGAATTTAGGGAAGAAAAAAAATAATCTATGAAAACTGCACTTGTATTGATTGAATGTATTTGTTTCTCCTGCCCTTTTGAATGTAAAGTAATTTATTTGAAATTATGTAACTGTTATTGCATTGTGATCCTGCTTAAATGTGCTGCTCACATTGCTTGAACTGCTGTTCTCAGGGAACCATTGTAAATGAAACTCTGGTCTTAGTGGGTTTCCCTGGTTCAATAAAGGTTCATAAAAAAACACACACACACACACCTTGAGTAAGTAGACCTGACAGTCCGAGTGGTAGTCATACTCCAGGCCGTCGAAGGTGTGGTAGTGTCTGTCGCTGTAGACCGTACATACTGCCGGACACGGAGAGTAATTACAGTTAAAATACCCCCGGTGACACACACTGGAGAGAGACAGAGACAGGGAGAGATAGATAGACAGAGGGGGAGAAAACATACAGACAAAAATAAAGACAAAAAGAAGACAGTAAATGAAACACAATTGAGCATTTGAACAATATTTAGGATACTAGTGCTCTATTTGTTTTCATGTTAACAGCATTTAACAATCCTTAATGGAAACATACACCAAAAAACTATCTTTTGGTATTTGTTTCATTAGTCCATTGTTGATATAGTCCCAAAATGTTTTGCATGTCAGCAATCAAGTTTTCAAGATATATAACTTTCAAAATACAGAAATACAGCCGGCATCAAATCAAATTGTATTGGTGCCATACACCGAATACAACATGTGAAGATTTTACAGTGAAATGCTTACTTACGAGCCCATTCCCAACGATACAGAGTTAAAAAGTAAGACAAATATTTTCTAAATTAAAAAAGGAAATAGTAACACAATAAAATAACAATAACAAGGCTGTATACTGTACAAGGAGTACCAGTACTGAGTCAATGTGCATCATACCGGCTGTATTTCTGTATTATGAAAGTTATACTGTATATTTTGAAAACGCTATTTCTGACATGCAAAACATTTTGGGACTATATCAATAATGGACTGATGAAACAAATACCAAAATATTGCTTTTGGGTCGATTATTCCTTTAAGGGACATGGGGGGTATGGGGGGTCTTACCATCTGTAACAGGGGGTGTCGACGGTCTCTCCTGGCAGATACTCCAGGCCCAGCCAGGCACAGGGACAGTTCTCTGGGTAGTAACACTCCCCACGGTGCAGAACCAGCCTACACACACACACACACACACACACACACACACACACACACACACACACACACACACACACACACACACACACACACACACACAGTCAGGTAGAACCATTACAACAATCAGGGCTCAAGCATGTGTGTGTTAATAAAGTACTTTTTTCTGTGTTAAAAATCTAAGCCTGGGGGGGTAATTTTAAGCTAACATACGGAATTGTTTTAAGATGGATAATTTAGCTATTTGATTTGGAATTTTAGGCTTGCCTTCGGACGAGTCCTGTGACACTTGTGGGGGTCATAGAACGAGTCTCCCCTCCCCTGATATTAGTTTGTACCCTAAACGGTTTGGATGCTACAAAACGGAGAACATCATCATCTTCGTGAGCCTTATCTTTCCATAGTTTTTTAGGCCAAACCGTTCGGATGCTACAGACATTTTTTTGGGAGAAGACCAATTTTCGGGGTGTCTCCAGGTCTGACAAACAGCACTATAGCTCTGCCACTTTCCACAGCAGATGCGGAAGGCCGACATTGGAGGATGTGTTGGATTGAGACGCTGCCCATACAAAAAAAATTATATTTCTAACTTAAACAGACTGATTTTTTTATCATGTTAATTAGTTTGAAGGGTGCGCCAATCGACTCCAGTTTTTTTTAAAGAGTTAAACTAACACACAGACACACATCCTACCCAGGTGGGCAGACACAGCCAGATATGCAGGGCGTGGTGGGAGGACAGGTGAGGTTCAACATCAGGTTCCGACAGGTGAGCTCACAGGCCACACCTCCTCGCCAAGCCACCACCCCCTGGACCCCCTGGGGCTCAGAACAGCCGTGGAACACCTTTCCCTCCGGACAATGGCCTCGCTCCGGCTCTAAAACACAAAGACAGAAGTCATTCAGAAACAGAGCTTTGTTGATGGATGGATGGATGGATGGAGAGGAAAATAAAAACACTTTTTTTAACTCGTCAGTTAAGAATAAATGACGACCTAGGAACAGTGGGTTAACTGCCTTGTTCAGGGGCAGAATGACAGATTTTTACCTTGTCAGCGCAGGGATTTGATCTAACAACATTTCAGTTACTGGCCCAATGCTCTAACCACTAGGCTACCTGCCGCCCTGAATAGGAGAGGGATGGTTGGTTTACCTCTTTCTTCTGGTACACACTCCATCCTTCCATTCCTGCAAAGGCTATTGATGGGAGACAGAGCGGGAGGAAGAGAATAAACATTTTTCAGAGCTCTAACGTTACCAATCAGTGAGATTGTTTAACTTCTCTAGGATAGGGGGCAGCATTTTCACGTTTGGATGAAAAGCATACCCAAATTCAACTGCCAGCTACTCATCCCCAGAAGATAAGATATGCATATTGTTAGTAGATTTGGATAGAAAATACTCTGAAGTTTCTAAAACTGTTTGAATCATGTCTGTGAGTATAACAGAACTTATTTAGCAGGCGAAACCCAGAGGACAAACCATTCAGATTTTCTTTTTTTGAGGTCACTCTCTTTTCAATGGATTTTCATTGGGAATAGAGATTTCTAATTGACCTTCTTGCAGTTCCTACCGCTTCCACTGGATGTCAACAGTCTTTAGAAATTGGTTGAGGGTTTTTCCTTTGTGTAATGAAGAAATACGGCCATTTTGAATCAGGGTCACTTGTTGTGTACTGTTAGATAGAGGCGCGTGACCAGAAAGCATGCTACAGATTGTTTTAATCCTGTATTGAACACAGATCATCCCGTCTTCAATTGTATCGATTATTTACGTTAAAAAATACCTAAAGTTGTATTACAAAAGTAGTTTGAAATGTTTTGTCAAAGTTTACAGGTAACTTTTGAGATATTTTGTAGTCATGTTTCACGAGTTGGAACCGGTGTCTTTCTGGATCAAACGCGCCAAATAAATGGACATTTTGGATATATATCGACGGAATTGCATCGAACAAAAGGACCATTTGTGATGTTTATGGGAAATATTGGAGTGCCAACAACAGAAGCTCGTCAAAGGTAAGGCATGAATTATATTTTTATTTCTGCGTTTTATGTCGCACCTGCAGGGTTGAAATATGCTTATCTCTCTTTGTTTACAATGGTGCTAACTCAGATAATAGCATTGTTTGCTTTCGTCGAAAAGCCTATTTGAATTCTGACATGTTGGCTGGATTCACAACCAGTGTAGCTTTAATTTGGTATCTTTCATGTGTGATTTAATGAAAGTTTGATTTTTATAGTAATTTATTTGAATATGGCGCTCTGCCTTTTCTCTGGCTTTTGGCCAAGTGAGACAGTAGCGTCCCGCCTAAACTCAGATTTTTGGATATGAACTTTACCGAACAAAACATACATGTATTGTGTAACATGAAGTCCTATGAGTGTCATCTGATGAAGATCATCAAAGGTTAGTGATTCATTTTATCTCTATTTCTGCTTTTTGTTACTCCTCTCTTTGGCTGGAAAAATGGCTGTGTTTTTCTGTGGCTATGTACTGACCTAACGTAATCGTTTGGTGTGCTTTTGCCGTAAAACCTTTTTGAAATCAGACATGTTGGCTGGATTCACAACAAGTGTAGCTTTAATTTGGTGTCTTTCATGTGTGATTTCATGATAGTTGGATTTTTATAGTCATTTATTTGAATTTGGCGCTCTGCATTTTTACTGGCTTTAGTCAAGTGGGACATTAGCATCCCACATATCCTAGAGAAGTTAAAGGGTGTTATGTCTGTGAAGTGAACTCTCTATAACCTCTCTATGAACCCTCTTTGTAGCAGGGTTAGTGTGTGTGTGGCTGCTTACCAAGGGCCGGCGGCGCTGAAGGACACCTCTCCTGGCTGGGACACCCCACCAATAGAGTAACAATGACACTGAGACCTGAGAGAGAAAAGAGGAGAGGATGATGGAAGGGTCAAGTCCTATGTGTTTGACGATGATGATGATGATAATGTGCTTTGATCAAGATTATGGTGTATACGTGCCTGACGACTCAAACTGAATTCTTTGCTGCTCTATGTTTGCTACATACTTCAGTCTGAGAGTGCCATCATTGAAGTCGTTTGTGGTGATGTCAAAATTTGGGTTGTTGTACAAAACAAAGTCAACAGCGATTTAATAATTTCTAAGCAATCGGGTATCAAAGCCTATGATGAATTTTCTAAATGTTGCTTTACAAACGTGGGTTCTGGCTCTGGCCCCACCCATCGGTTTCTGGGAACAATCAGAACGGTTAGAATGGGTTTGCGTTCCAGAAATCGTCGTGGAGATACTAAGATCCAGACTAATTGCGGACAAGAAACTAACGTCCATGGACGTGGCATAGTGTTTTACCGAAGCAAGGGGTTTGGATAGCCAGGCAAGATGCATGTTAGGTGATAATGTGTAAGAGAGCGGAGTCTTACGGCTGAACGCAGCGTTGTCTTACGTCATCGTAGTAACTGCCCTCTGTGCAGCCACACCCCTCAGCACAGTCGTCATGGTTACAGGTCTCTCCGCTGGAGAGGGAGCGGCACGAGCGGCCACAGGACGACACACAGGACTGGAACAGCATCCCACCCATACACACCACCCCTACACACACACACATACCTGAGTTATACACCTCCGTCACACCACCTACACTGTAACAAATTTTCCGTAACTTTACAGCCAGAAATATACGGTTAGCTACTGTAATTCTACATTACAGTACAGTGCAGTACTGTAAAGAGCAATGCATTATGGGGGCTCAATGGCATTCCGCTACACTGCTGTAAAATGTTGCTGTATATTTACAGTAGCATACTGTGAATTATGGTGCATTGTGGGAAAATGTTGTGGACGGGGAAAGAATGCCTGGCTCATTAACATAGTTGGAGGTGTGCCTTGTAAGAAGGTATATTTGTTGCACTCGTAAGTGAGAAAGCTGTACATCACAGAACACAGTATCATACCGTATTTTTGTACCGCCAAAAACCTTTTGAACAGTAGTGGATGCATGGTATTGTTGTTTCTGGCTCAATAACAAATTTTGAGGCATGCCTTGTAAGAGGCTATATTTGTTGCACCCGTCAGTGAGAGTGCTGTACCAATTTAAGTGAAATTTGGCAGTAGTTTCCTAACAATTGAATATGTGTAGGAAACAGATCAGTGGCAGAAAGTCTCAAACCTAAAAATGTGCCAAACAATTGTTAATTACTCTGACTTTCATTGTATGCTCAAAATGCACATTAGTGAACTCTGCTGGTCAGCAATAAATAGCAGCATGTGAATATCTAGTTTTCTTTAAAACTTTGTGGCACAGCGGCAAGTCGTTGGCTTTAGTAGCCTATTTTCGAGCAGAATACCAGGTTTACATCATGCTTCACTTTTTTCCCTTCAAGTTTACAATTTTTTAAACTGAATCTATGGTGTTATTTAGGATGCTTAAGACAGAATGTTATACTATACTAATTAAAACCAATTATTTGAACAACAGTGCAGAAAGTGTGGTTTCACATAAACAATTTTTTAAATACTGATCCTTCAACGGGATTCGACCTCATCAAATAAAATAAAATAAAATGTTCTGGGTAGCCATTTGATTAGCTGTTCAGGAGTCTTATGGCTTGCGGGTAGAAGCTGTTTAGAAGCCTATTGGACCTAGACTTGGCGCTCCGGTACCGCTTGCCGTGCGGTAGCAGAGAGAACAGTCTATGACTAGGGTGGCTGGAGTATTTGACCATTTTAAAGAACTTCCTCTGACACCACCTGGTATAGAGGTCCTGAATGGCAGGAAGCTTGGCCCTGGTGATGTACTGGGCCGTACCTTCCCTCACATCCCTGAATGTTCCATAGTACCCTACTCTACCTGCTAAAGAAACCAGTCAAGTGAAATTTGATGGACAAACTCCTAACTATATATTTGTACGTCCGGTGTCCAGTAGAGTTCGGTGTTTGAATGCAGCTTTTAATGGAAGAAGGCACTAGAACCATGGTGAAATCAGTGGGATCTCGTATTTTGAAAAAGCACTTGATCAAATGAAGCTTCAGACGTCATTGATGACGTACTTCTGATAAAGTGATACGTGCATCGGCACACTGCTTCGAAGTTAGCTGCTTAGCGAATTCAACGCATGACTCTGAGCTCTGGTATCAAACCTAACTTCACTAGTGTTTAGCCATGTCCTTTTGATCCGTTTTTCCCTGTAGTCATTGGCAGTTTAGACACCTTTGTTAAGGGCATTACAAGTGCAAGTAATATAAAACACCACATATTCATTGGTATGCTGCAGTAAAATATAATTACATATTCAATTTTATTACAATACAATTTAACAATAAAGTACTTTATTGTGGTTTTGTTGTAGTGCAGTATTCTGTAAATTATGTTGCATTGTGGGGGGGAAAGAGTTGCTGGATTATTAACATATTTTGAGGCGTGCCTTGTAAATTAGTGAGAATGCTGTACCAATTGAACTCAAACAGTATGTGGTAGTAGTGCTCTAACAATTGCATGTGGATATGGAACAGATCAGAGTGGTATCAAGTCTTAAACCTTTACAGGTTACAGTCCTTTTGGTCTGTTTTGCCCTGTAATCACGGCCAGTTTGGAAGTCTTTGTTTAGGCATATAGAATAATGATGAGTGAGAAAGTTACAGACGCACAAATATCCTACCCCCAAGACATGTTAACCTCTCACCATTACAATTACAATAACAGGGGAGGTTAGCATTTTTGGGGGGGTATGATATTTATGCCTCTGTAACTTTCTCACATGTCATTATTCAGGATTCCTTCACATTAATGTAGAAGTGTTAAGAAACATATTCTGTTCTTATTTACAATAAAAGTGACTTCAAAATGACACAATACATTATTTGCCATTCATTTATATTGGGCACAAAATAATCTGAAACACAACCAAAACAAACAGCAAATGCATCCAACAAATTTGTAGTCACAAGCTTGATGTACTCATTGTATGCTATGAATATGGGGTCAAATACTTAACTTTTTAGTAATTTAATACACATATAAAGTGAAATTGTCCCAATACTTTTGGTCCCCTAAAATGGGGGGGACTATGTACAAAAAGTGCTGTAACTTCTAAACGGTTCACCCGATACGGATGGAAATACTGTCACGCCCTGGCCTTAGTATTCTTTGTTTCATTTATTATTTTAGGTAGGTCAGGGTGTGACATGGGGAAGGTATGTGTTTTTTGTATTGTCTAGGGTGGTTGTAATGTGTGGGGGGTTTAGTAGAGGAGATGGTTTAGTGTTCAGTGTAGGTGTCTAGGAAAGTCTATGGTTGCCTAAATTGGTTCTCAATCAGAGACAGCTGGTTATTGTTGTCTCTGATTGGGAGCCATATTTAAGGCAGCCATGGGCTTTAGCTGTTTGTGGGTAATTGTCTATGTGTAGTGTTTGTGTCAGCACTATTTGTCTTATTAGCTTCATGGTCGTCATTTTTGTTAGTTCATTTATAGTTGTTCGTTTCTTATTTGTTTCTCTCTTCTTTAAATAAAGAAGATGTATTTTGCACACGCTGCGCCTTGGTCCAATCTCTCACAGCAAGACGATCGTGACAAATACCCTCAAAATAAAGCTGACAGTCGGCACTTTAACCTCATAGTCATTGTATCATTTCAAATCCAAGGTGCTGAAGTACAGAGCCAAAACAACAACAAAATTGTCACTGTCCAAATACTTTCGGAGCTCATTGTATATCAAATACTACGTAACAGAAATACTGCCCATCATTGGGACTAGCTGCCTGCACTGTAAATCTGCTACAGTTTACTAACCGCTGTGCTTCAAGTAATGCACTGTACATTCTAGAAATACAGCATGTTGCTGTAGTCAGGTGTTACAGTAATAGGCTGTAAATATATGTTCCAGTAAAGGTCCTGTAAATCTACAGTAATTTACTGACTTCTGTGCTGACAGTATTTTACTGTAAATGTACAGTAACCTACTTTTTACAGTGTAGACACACCACCGTTACACACAAACATATCATTCTCCAGCTCTCCACTGCCCAGACTCACCACACTCTGAGACGTGGGCCCTGTAGTTGACAGCAACATGGTGTTTGGAGCAGAGGTAAGTGTAGTGGGCCAAGGCCGTACACAGACAGGTGTTTCCACAGCGACATGCCTGGTAGCGACACTGTTGCTGGTACACACTGGGACTGACGTAACCATGGCAGGGAGAAAACACACTCCCCAACAAAACCTCACATAGAGAGGCATAGAACACTGTAACACACACACACACACTTCTCAGCTTTTGAGAGGATATGGCTGCAGCAAAACGTGAAGATATATCAAGCAGTCAGTGGAGGTCAGGGTTAGAGTTTTGAGGTCAGGGGTGAGAGGTTACCGTTGTGCTGGTTCATCTCACAGGGGTCGATGATTGGCTGGTTGATGGGGGCGGAGCAAGCAGATGAGACCCTCCAGGAGTTAGCATGGAGCTGGGGAGTCCCCTCTATCATCCCTGCTGGAGAACTATACGCACACAGACCAAAATGTCATGAATATACTTAATGTAATACTCTTTTACTCAAATGCCTCAGATAGAAATGCCCTAAACCTTTTCTCCAAAGAACATTTAGGAGTCAATATGAGAGGAAGTAGTTTCCTTACAGGAAGTCGTCCCGTAGATTTCCGTTGAAGGTTCCACAAAGGCCCAGCGTGTTCCCGCGCCATTGGCTGTCCAGTTGTAGGTAGACGCGCCCACCACGCCCGTCATACTGCAGACGCAGTCCAAGCAAGGTCCTCAGCTGGACGAACACCGATGTTAGCCTCTGCACCTCCACTACATCTACTCACATAAACACATATTAAATCTGATGTTAAATAAGGTGTTCCACAAGGCTGTGTTGGGACCATTACTGTTCTCTCTATACCTGATGTTATCCGTATCCTACTGCATATTATCAGAAGTAATGATAGGAGTATCAATTGTAAGTTGATTGTATCGTACCATCGGTGTAGGGTAAGGTGGGAGCGGGGTTGACCCCTATAAGCACCTCCCCCTCTCGGGTCAGAGTCACCTGGTGACTAACATTTTCATCCAGTACCACTGTCACCGACTGGATACACGCCTGCTGCTGGGCCTGTACACACACACGCGCGCACACACACACACACACACACACACACACACACACACACACACACACACACACACACAAGATTGTTTCAGATTGTGTGTGTTACCTATGTGAAGGTGGTATACTGCAATATGTGTTTGTGTGTGTGCGTTACCTCTGTGCAGGTGGTGTACTGAACGGTAACAGTGAATCTGTTGCCAATCCGGCTCTTAACCAAGACGTACTGACACGCCCCCGGCTGCAGGAACATCCTCCCATCGAACGACGTCACAAACACATCACCGACTACTGAACACTCCGCTGAGAGAGAGAGATAGAGAGAGAAAGGAAAAAGAAGGTAGGCAGGCAGGCAGGCATTGAAATGTGTGACATTGGATCATTCAGCATGAGTTTCTGATCATATGACTTCAGAGGTTAGCTCACCTGTACAGTTGTTCTCTGTGCAGTTCCACACTCCTCCCATACACACACTGTAAATACACGACAGGTTAGCGACACACGAACACACCCACACACATGAACACACACACAAGTCACACACACACACACACTCACCAGACGCTGCAGCCCTGCTCCAGAGTGTATCCCTGTGTGTATGAGGTGCCGTGATAGACACAAGGACACTGAGACACTGCTATACACGTCCCATTCTGTAGAATCAACCCTAAAATAGTCGGACACAGAGGGTGAGATGGAGTGTGTGTGTGCGTGTGTGCATGCGACGTGTGTGGATAAGTGTGTTTGTGTGTACCGTCAGGGCAGTAGCATCCGTCCAGACAGTGCAAGTTGGTTCCCAGACATTCCTTGTCAAAGGTACAGGTGGGAGGGCAGCAGCTAATACAGTCTCTATGGACAAAACTCTCCTCACAACCATCATCTACGGAACAGTCAAATGAAGAACTTACTACAGTAATAATTTAGCTAACTGTCAATTAAAGGTTGGGGTTAATGTTATGCTCCAGAACTTTTAGAACATTTCAGCCAGTAGTTTTGGAAGTGGTGCAAACGAGCCAAAACGGGTCCCCATTTACTGTGTACTACATCATCCAGTTGTGTACTCCGTCATCCATTTCGTATGATATGTTTCGTCATGCAAAAGATTATTCTCATTATTGTTTTGGCAATTTGTATGATATGCAACGAATCCAATTCGTACAATATGTTGCAAATTAGTTGTGCGGAATGGGAAAAAGATTTCCCCCCCCTACTTAATAGTCATCTCCAGCACCACCGCAACATCAACATATGTGAAAATTGCGCGTATCCATGTTTTGTAATAAAAAAGATAGAGGAAGATAAGTGTTTCCAATGACATCATCAACCAATTAGTAGGCGATTAGTAGGCAAAGCCTACTTATAATTGGTTAAAATCACATGATGCACACCGATGATGTCTTTGGAAACACTTATCTTCATATATATTATTTCCATAAAACATACAGAAAGTACACAGCGTTGTACCAGATCTTCAGTTTCTTGGCAATTTCTCGCATGGGATAGCCTTCATTTCTCAGAACAAGAAGAGACTGACGAATTTCAGAAGAGAGTGTTTGTTCCTAGCCATTTTGAGCCTGTAATCGAACCCACAAATGCTGATGCTCCAGATACTCAACTAGTCTAAAGAAGGCCAGTTTTATTGCTTCTTTAATCAGGACTACAGTTTTCAGCTGTGCTAACATAATTGCAAAAGGGTTTTCTAATGATCAATTAGCCTTTTAAAATGATAAACTTGGATTAGCTAACACAAAATGCCATTGGAACACAGGAGTGATGATAGCTAATAATGGGCCTCTGTACGCTTTTGTAGATATTCCATAAAAAATCAGCCGTTTCCAGCTACAATAGCTATTTACAACATTAACAATATTTACACTGTATTTCTGGTCAATTTTATGTTATTTAATAGACAAAAAATGTGCTTTTCTTTCAAAAACAAGGACATTTCTAAGTGACCCCAAACTTTTGAACGGTAGTGTAGAAACGCGCCATTTTCACATATGTTGATGTTGGGGTGGTGCTGGAGAAGATGAATATGAACTATAACATTTTTGAAATTTCCCGTTAAGATCCTGGACTGCATCGTTAAGTTAGATTAGTATAATGCTACTAACTGCAGGAAGGGAAGCTGTCTCGCCACTCTCGTACAGGGTATCCTACATGGCTGCAGGCTCGTGTATACTCCACCAACGCACGACAAAACGTCTCCTCATCATCAGACCTGGATCACAGCAGACAACAGTCAGAAATACTCAGACAACAGTCAGACAACACTCAGACAACTGTCAGAGAGCATTCAGACAACACTCACACAACATTCAGAGAATAGTGAGACAACACTTAGACAATAGTCAGCCAGAAGACAGACAGGCAACTCACTCACTCACGCACGCACGCACGCACGCACGCACGCACGCACACACACACACACACACACACACACACACACACACACACACACACACACACACACATACTGGGGTGTGACTTACACACAGAGGTCGGCGACACAGCTGGCCACGTAGGGGTTTGGATCAATGTTATCATGACAGGACAGGAAGGGGAAGAACAGGAGAGCACTGCACTTCTCTATGGCATCCTACACACACATACACAAACATCAACATAATAAAATAAACACAGAAAATCATTCTACAGTCTTATGGCACACTGAGAACCTAGGTTCAAGTAATACATTCCAAACAGACAGACAGACACAGACAGACAACTCTTACGTCCATATCAGACTCAGAGTGACAGGGTCCAGTGAAGTCTATGTCCACCAGAGGACAGCCTCTCTCATGGGGCAGATCTACTGACCAGCTGTTAGCAAACACTGCTGGCTCCTCTGTCTGCACACCTACACACAGACACACACACGAAACATGCACACACATGGTTAGGGATCCTTCCTCTACATGCCTGAAAATAATCCAATATAATAGAATAACTGTATAATGACTGTATATTAAAATAACTTCTCTCCTCTGCTACCCTCTGCTACGCTCTGCTCTACTTTTCTCTCTTCTCCTCTCCTCTGCTTTCAGCTCGTCTCCTTTCCTACCTCTCTTCTCCTCTCTGCTCTCCTGTCCCCTTTGTACTCTTTTCCCTCTCTCCTCTCTTCTCCTCTTCGTTTCCCACTCTCCTCTCCTGTCTAGGTCATGTTACAGGACTACGGCCTCTTCCTCAGTAATAATAACTATAATGGTTCCCTACGGTGCTGAGAGGAGAAAGGTTGTGATGGAAGGATGATTGGGTGCTGAGACAGAGGATAAGAGATGGGTGGAGGAAGGAGGATAAGAGGCTGGTCGGACCCATCTGTCCAGTCTTACAGTGGGCTTTGATGAGGTGTGTGTGAGTATTGTGAGTGAGTGAGTGAGTGTGTGTGTCTCACCACGGGCAGTGGTGAGGTCATCGTTGGGCAGGTTGTTATAGTTCCCGCAGAGGCCACAGGGGGTGCCGTGGTGCTGTTCAGACATCTTCAGATATACTCCGCTCTCTCCGTCCCACGCCAGAGAGAAGCCAAACACACTCTTCACCAGAAGGTAGTCAGCCAGACGCTCTATAAACACACCTCCTATTGTTTGGGGCAGGCTCAGCCTATGCACATATGCAGGGATAGGCAAACATTTCAAAATACAATTACAAAATACAGATACAAAATACCATAAAGATCAATGTATCAAAATAAACTACAAAATACATGTGTTTTGTAATGTATTTTTAATAAATGTATACATTTGCAAATGGCTGGCCGAACAGCAGCAACATATTTTTACTGGCAATGACTGTGATATGTTGTTGTTTAACTACCTTAGTTGAGCAAGTCACTCTGGATACGTGTGTCTGCTCAATGACCAATATGTAAATGTATATGTGAAAATGAACATACCAAAAAGAACTTCGAAGCACACTGTGTATTGTTTCGGCCGGAGCTCATTCGAATAATACTCAGCATGCTTTGCAATTGTTCATTTTTACATATACATTTATATTTAGTTCATTTAGCACACACTTTTATCACACCATAGTACTATCAGACTTCTGATACCATTGCAGAGTGAAAGGGTGGACACAAAATATGAACTTCTATAAAAAAAATGGTATAGAATTATTTTGTATTTTGAACATACAAATTACAGTATTTTGAAAATATAAAATACACTGGAGTGTAATTCAAATGACAAAATACTTAATTAAAATAGATGTTTCAAATACTGCCCATCTCTTCACACACACACACACACACACACACACACACACACACACACACACACACACACACACACACACACACACACACACACACACACACACACACACACACACACACACACACACATTACAACAGAAAACATACACATTCCTCCATATCCCACCCACCTGCGACCCCCCTGGTGGACTTGGTATCCAGAGATGTGGATCTCCTCCTCGTTGGGGAAGAAGAGACTGAGAGCCCTGGGACAGGAGTACACACTGCCCTCACACACACGGCTGTTATGAACCCACACAGTGTACTGTGGTGTGGCTGAGCGGCAGTCCTGGGCCAGTATGTAGGAGCAGGTTCCAGGGTAGTAGAAGTAGCTGCCATCGAACGTCTCATAGTGGTGCTGACCCCAAGACCTGCAGATCCCATCTCTGTCCTGGCCCTGGTTAGGAACTACATGTACACACACACACTCTGAGTTGTGCACGCTTATCTCAACTCTGAATTGGCATGATGGTGCGCTCGTGTGTTTGTTTGTGTGTGGGGGGCATGGGGAGGGGGTTCACAGTGCTAGCTCACTAAAAGCCGCTCAGTTACAGGGAACCCCGTCTCTGTGCCATACCCAGCCAACTACACCCACTGTCTAACAGTGTTGGTGCTCTGGTGGTACTTTAGCCAGGTAGGTACTTGGTTGACAGGAACAGTGTGTATCAGAGTTCATCTGCCACACCCAGCATGAGAATCGAACAACAACACTTCATATCCTGACGCTAGTGTGCTTACCATCGCGCCAACAAAACCATGGTGGTTGGGTGAGGGAAACACTACTTTAGGTCTCAGGCAAGGTATTACTATAGAGCAGTGGTTGCCAGCCGGTCGATCGCGATTCCTAGTCGATCACCATATATTTCTGTAGAAAAGCCAACGAACAATAAAGGCTTGCGCTCCTTTTTTAAAATCGTGTTGAGCTGTTGCCAGTAGGTGAACTTGATTCATGAGACAAACTCCGCCTACCTGGTGGACCGGCAAATCTGTGACTAAATCGAGTGCACCTACTGCGCTGCCCAATCGAATAGCTCAAATCACCGTGGCTACAGAGCTTCCATGACCCTGGCCACAGCCAAGTTTAATAGGCTACTAGCCTATGTAAGATTTAATAACTTTTAAAACCATGACCACAGAGAGACTGTCAACGAATACAGCAAAGAGCTGCTGTTTTAATGAATGAGTTCATGTTTAAATTCAGCACTGTCACTGTTTTTATTCAACACTATTACAAAACGCGTTTCTCCGTACTCTGTACAAATGCAATGAATGAGTAGCCAAGTATCGATAGCCCTGCGTTTTATTATTATTAGCAGCTCATCGTGTCGATTTTAATATTAAATCATATTAAACCTTCTGTGGTCATAGGAACAACATTAATTTGTGCATGAGGCAGATGCGGTGCACTCGAGTTTCGTCATCAGGTGGAAGATGATGTCCCCTCTCTCTGGTCAGTCTCACCGGAGGAAAGGAAAGCGAGAGCATGCACCGTGAGAGGTGGTTGGGAAAAATAGTTTTGAACGGTCATCCAACCCGGGAATTTCAAGACGGAAACTCGGGCATCTTTCTAGAGCTCCAATTTTTCGACCTGAAGCCCACTGACGTCGTGATTTGACCTCGTTGACCATCAGATGAAGGAACCATCAATCAAGTAAAATAAAAAGTGCTAAACCAACTGATCTATTTTGTTATCAAAGCTTCAGTTTTGAAATATAATATGGTCTGTTTAACAATATTGGCAGGCCAATTATATAGCCAATATGTTGTGATAATGTATTAGGCCTACTGTCCAAACCTCATTCCTACAAAACTGTTTGTGTGAGGTTAATGTAAAAAAAAATAATCTGAGCGTAGATCTCAGCTTGCTTTTTGACTGCGAAAGTGATCTTGACTCAGAAAAGGTTGGTGGCCACTGCTATAGAGGCTCTACTAGAGACCCATCTCTGATGTATAGAGACCCTGTGTAGTCTACAGAAACTCAACCCTAATCCCCCAGACTTAATCATACACACTATGGATTGGTGTGTGTGTGTGTGTGTGTGTGTGTGTGTGTGTGTGTGTGTGTGTGTGTGTGTGTGTGTGTGTGTGTGTGTGTGTGTGTGTGTGTGTGTGTGTGTGTGTGTGTGTGTGTGTGTGTGTGTGTGCGCCTGTGTGTGTGTGTGTGCGCCTGTGTGTGCGCGCCTGTGTGTGTGTGTGGTTATTTATGACAGTGTGGACAGCTTATTAATGGTTGCTGATGGATGTGTCAGTCTGACTCTCATGCAAGCACACACACACCAAAATGAAACATACATTGTGGTTCTAGGTTCAAGATGTGTGTGTGTTACTCACTGATCTGGCAGCGGTCTCCGAGGGCCTGGAACTGTGCACAGTCACACACACCTCCCTCCTGACACCAGCCCCCATTCAGACAGCCACAGTACTCTGGTGAAACACAGACACAATCTTTCCTCAATTCCTAAGATCTCCTCTGGAAATACTTTGAGATTCACCAATTGATGAATAACTTATTCTTTACGAGACAGATTGCTTTAATCCTTTACACTCGTGAGAATTGGCCTATATGGATAGGGCCAAATTAAAATGTTTCTAACAAAAGAAATGTGAGTAGCATATGCATAACCATGGTAGCAATTGAAAGGGAACACTTTGGAGATTATGGAGAAATTATCAGACCAAAGATAAGGACCAAACAGTCCACCTGACACAAGATTGAATCAAAACATTACACTATTGATTTTAAGTTCATTTCACATTAACTGAACTTTTCACATTATTTGTCAACATTGAAATCAGAAAATACTCTGGATACATTTAGTAACATAATAAGAATATTCATGGAAGATTTGGGGTCAGTGCAACAAAATGACAAGGGTCCACACACCTCCCCAAAGTGTGCACAGTTCCTAAGTAATTTAAATTCTCAAGGAAAGAGCCTTCAACTATTAGTGTCACGACTTCCGCCGAAGTTGGCTCCTATCCTTGTTCGGGCAACGTTCGGCGATCGACGTCACCGGCTTTCTAGCCATCGCCGCTCCATTTTTCATATGTCCATTTGTTTTGACTTTGTGACTAGGGGGTGATCTAGTAGATCTATTTCTATGTTGGTGCTAATGTGGTTCCCAATTAGAGACAGCTGTTTATCGTTGCCTCTGATTGGGGATCATATTTAGGTAGCTATTTCCCCACCTGTGTTTTGTGGGATATTGATTGTTTGTTAGTGTGTTTGGGCACTACGTCCTCACGGTCTTTGAAAGTTTTGTTATTTTGTTTTGTTAGTTTCACTTATATAAATATGTGGAACTATACTCACGCTGCGCCTTGATCCGCTCATTTCCAAGATCGTGACAGTCTTGTCCCATACACACCTGGTTTTCATTCCCTAATCATTCTACATGCATTTAGCCCTCTGTTTCCCATCATGTCTTTGTGTGTAATTGTTTGTTTGTGACGTGGATTATTATCGGGCGTTTTACTTTTGCCATGTTCCGTGTTTTTGGCACGTTATTGTTTTTATGAGCTGTACTTTGTGGAACGGAATTAAAGTGTGCCTGTTCACTACACTCTGCTCTCCTGCACCTGACTTTGCCTCCCGTACACACCATTGACAATTAGGTGCTTTTTGAGCTCTCTTAGCTGTGTTGTTGAGGAACTGAAGCAAGCAAACGTGTTTTTTTTTTTGTAACACATCCCTGCATCCCCCCATCACACAATTACTGTTGTTGTTT
This sequence comes from Salvelinus fontinalis, assembly GCF_029448725.1. Lineage (NCBI taxonomy): Eukaryota > Metazoa > Chordata > Actinopteri > Salmoniformes > Salmonidae > Salvelinus > Salvelinus fontinalis. The sequence continues at coordinate 22,087,053 of NC_074676.1, forward strand.
TACGGAATCCAAAAACGGTCAATTATGAACCACGAAATGGGTCAGGTGGGCATAATTTGAAAGCTTATTCAAATTGCCAACACGACTAGCTAAGTTATAAAATACGGTCTTACAGTGTTTGGCTTTCACAAGGAGAAACAGACAGTAATTGTGGTGCTCATAGAATGGAGTCATGAGTTTCATACCTTCATACAGTTGAAGTCGGAAGTTTACATACACTTAGGTTGGAGTCATTAAAACTCGTTTTTCAAGCAATCCACAAATTTCTTGTTAATAAACTATAGTTTTGGCAAGTCGGTTAGGACATCTACTTTGTGCATGACACAAGTCATTTTTCCAACAATTGTTTACAGACAGATTATTTCACTTATAATTCACTGTATCACAATTCCAGTGGGTCAGAAGTTTACATACACTAAGTTGACTGTGCCTTTAAACAGCTTAGAAAATTCCAGAAAATTATGTCATGGCTTTAGAAGCTTCTGATAGGCAAATTGACATCATTTGAGTCAATTGGAGGTGTACCTGTGGATGAATTTCAAGGTCTATCTTCAAACTCAGTGCCTCTTTGCTTGACATCATGGGAAAATCAAAAGAAATCAGCCAAGACCTCAGAAAACAAAATTGGAGACCTCCACAAGTCTGGTTCATGCTTTGGAGCAATTTCCAAACGCCTGAAGGTACCACATTCATCTGTACAAACAATAGTACGCAAGTATAAACACCATGGGACCATGCAGCCGTCCTACCGCTCAGGAAGGAGACGCGTTCAGTCTCCTAGAGATGAACGTACTCTGGTGCGAAAAGTGCAAATCAATCCCAGAACAACAGCAAAGGACCTTGTGAAGATGCTGGAGGAAACAGGTGCAAAAGTATCTATATCCACAGTAAAATGAGTCTTATATCAACATGACCTGAAAGGCCGCTCAGCAAGGAAGAAGCCACTGCTCCAAAACCGCCATAAGAAAGCCAGACTACGGTTTGCAACTGCACATGTGGACAAAGATTGTACTTTTTGGAGAAATGTCCTCTGGTCTGATGAAACAAAAATAGAACTGTTTGGCCATAATGACCATCGTTATGTTTGGAGGAAAAAGGGGGAGGTCCATGGACAATGACCCCAAGCATACTTCCAAAGTTGTGGCAAAATGGCTTAAGGACAACAAAGTCAAGGTATTGGAGTGGCCATCACAAAGCCTTGACCTCAATCCTATAGAACATTTGTGGGCTGAACTGAAAAAGTGTGTACGAGCAAGGAGGCCTACAAACCTGACTCAGTTACACCAGCTCTGTCAGGAGGAATGGGCCAAAATTCAACCAACTTATTGTGGGAAGCTTGTGGAAGGCTACCCCAAACATTTGACCCAAGTTAAATAATTTCAAGGCAATGCTACCAAATACTTATTGAGTGTATGTAAACTTCTGACACACTGGGAATGTGATGAAAGAAATAAAAGCTGAAATAAATCATTGTCTCTACTATTATTCTGACATTTCACATTTTTTAAATAAAGTAGTGATCCTAACTGACCTAAGACAGGGAATTCTTACTAGGATTAAATGTCAGCAATTGTGAAAAACTGAGTTTAAATGTATTTGGCTAAGGTGTATGTAAACTTCCGACTTCAACTGTATCACAGCCATTAATCTCAGTAACTGTTTTAAAGTCACCATTGGCTTCATGGTGAAATTCCTGAGCTGTTTCCTTCCTCTCTGTCAACTGAGTTAGGAAGGATGCCTGTATCTTTGTGGTGACTGGGTGTATTGATACACCATCAAAAGTGTAATTAATAACTTCACCATGCTCAAAGGAATATTCAAGGTCTGCTTTTTTTTTACTCATCTATTTTTACTCATTAAATCAAATCAAATTGTATTTGTCACATGCAGGTGTAGACCTTACTGGGAAATGCTTAATTACAAGCCCTTAACCAACAATGCTGTTCAAGAAATAGAGTTAAGAAAATATAAAACTAAATAAACTAAAGTTAAAAAAATAACAAATAAAGTAACACAATAAAATAAAAATAACGAGGCTACAAACAGGAGGTACCGGTACCGAGTCAATGTGCGGGGGTACAGGCTAGTCAAGGTAATTTGTACTGTGGCAAAAAGGTTTGTTGTGTCTGTCAGCGTAGTGTCCAGAGCATGGAGGCGCTACCAGGAGACAGGCCAGTACATCAGGAGACGTGGAGGAGGCCGTAGGAGGGCAACAACCAAGCAGCAGGACCAAAACCTTTTTGCCACAGCTCGCATTGATGTGCCATCCTGGATGAGCTACACTACCTGAGCCACTTGTGTGGGTTGTAGACTCCGTCTCATGCTACCACTAGAGTGAAAGCACCGCCAGCATTCAAAAGTGACCAAAACATCAGCCAGGAAGCATAGGAACTGAGAAGTGGTGTGTGGTCACCACCTGCAGAACCATTCCCTTTTTGGGGGTGTCTTACTAATTGCCTATAATTTCCACCTTTTGAATATACCATTTGCACAACAGCATGTGAAATTTATTGTCAATCAGTGTTGCTTCCTAAGTGGACAGTTTGATTTCACAGAAGTGTGATTGACTTTGAGTTACATTGTGTTGTTTAAGTGTTCCCTTTATTTTTTTGAGCAGTGTATTTAGCATAGTTTTATCTAAAAAGGATAATTTTTTTACGTTTCACTATTTTTTTTTTAAATGAAATTCACTGAGGAGGATGGTCCTCCCCTTCCTCCTTTGAGGAGCCTTCACTGCATGCAACCTATTATGTGACTTGAACTTCTTAAGTATCCACACCTTTTTTTAATTTTCACCTAATATGACATACCCTAATCTAACTATCTGTATCTCAGGCCCTGAAGCAAGGATAGGCATATTCTTGGTACCATTTGAAAGGAAACACTTTGAACTTTGTGGAATCGTGAAAGGAATGTAGGATAATATAACACAATAGATCTGGTAAAAGATAATACAAAGAAAAAACAAAACCGGTCTTTTGTATTTTTTCCTATCATCGTCTTTGAAATGCAAGAGAAAGGCCATCATGTATTATTCCAGCCCAGGTGCAATTTAGATTTTGGCCACTAGATGACAGCAGTGTATGTGCAAAGTTTTAGACTGATCCAATGAACCATTGCATTTCTGTTAATTTTTTTAAATCAAGACTGCCCAAATGTGCCTAATTTGTTTATTAATAATAACTTTTCATGTTCAAAACTGTGCACTCTCCTCAAACAATAGCATGGAATCCTTTACTGTAACAGCTACTGTAAATTGGACAGTGCAGTTAGATTACCAAGAATTTAAGCTTTCTGCCAATATCAGATATGTCCAAGTCGTCCTGGGAAATTCTCTTGTTAATTTCAACCTCATGCTAATCGCATTAGCCTACGTTAGCTCAACCGTCCTGTTGGACACCGATCCCGAAGAAGCACATTTTTACTCCTGAACTTATTTAAGCTTGCCATAATAAAGGGATAGAATACTTATTGACTCAAGACATTTCAGCTTTTCATTTTGAATTCATTTGTAAAAATGTCTAAAAGCATACAGTAATTACACTTTGACATTATGAGGTTTGTGTCTAGCCAGTGACAGAAAATCAAAATGCTATCAATTTTAAATTCAAGGGGTGTGAATACTTTCTGAAGGCACTTTAGGACCTGTGTGTGTGTGTGTGTGTGTGTGTGTGTGTGTGTGTGTGTGTGTGTGTGTGTGTGTGTGTGTGTGTGTGTGTGTGTGTGTGTGTGTGTGTGTGTGTGTGTGTGTGTGCATGCGTGTGTGTGTGCGTGCGTGTGTGTGTGTACCTGAGGAGGCATCGCGGGCGGTGTAATTGTGTAGAACACTGCGAGGGAGAGTTGCTTCAGAGAGAAGAGGACTGAATGTCTGGAGAGGAGAGAACACTGATGATCACACACACATGCACAAACATGTGTAGTAAATGTGTATCTCTACCCCTGTGTGTAGTTGTGTATGTGTGTGTGTCCTACAAAGGTGTCTTTGTGCTAGTCAGGGTGTTGTGTGTGTATGCCCTGACCTCATCTGCTTCTCTTAGGTGTAGTGTGCCTACCTCCTCCCCTAGGAGATCCCGTTTCCTCCGCAGTGCATTAGCCCTCCTGCACGCACGCACACACACACGCACGCACGCACGCACGCACGCACGCACGCACGCACGCACGCACGCACGCACACACACACACACACACACACACACACACACACACACACACACACACACACACACACACACACACACACACACACACACACACACACACACACACAGGACACACACACACAGCACACAGCACAGGGAGATATACATTCATTATGAGGAGAAACATGCAAACTGAAGTTAAGTGCACTTTTGACCACTTGAATACATCCAAACAAAACACGCACACACATCAGTTTAGCCATGACATTGACGTAATGAATCCCCTGAGATTATGAATGTTTCTCGCTTCCTCTCCTCTCTCACCTCTGTAGTCTACTGTCTGTCTCTGTCAGTTGGCTCTGAGCTGCTGAACACAACAAAAAACCATCAGTAAAACCTCACACACCATCAAAATTATTACTTCATTGCACTATCACAACACATAAAATATCATCACATATATACCACAAGTCGACAAAACATATCAAATGTATTAATTTAAACATTAGAATTTAGGGTCACTGGGACACATTATTGAACAGCAACAATTTAGGCTACACCTCTGAATGATTTACAAGACAGTATCGGCTCTAATGTATTCCTTTCCAACGGAAAACATGTGTCAATCATATTTCCCCAAGGCCATAACGATGTCACTGCGGGGGGTTGAAACCCACATTTCAAACGTGAACAGTACAATTTGCCTATCACCCGATATTTCCTAAGGTTAAAACAGCAAAATATACTTTTCAAAATATCTCGCGCATACCACACTGGTGCTAGTTTTCTGCTCTCTCTTTGATATTTTTGGAATCACTCTTAGAACGTCAAACGTTTATGTTGAAACAGTAAAGGTTATAGTACTCATCTAAGTTATGCATTTTGATATGATGCGCGTGTGACGCTGGGAGACTCACCGTGTGCTGTCAGCAGCTGGAGAACTGAACACCACGAAAGAAGAACCAGTATTACTCTACGTGGACCGTTCATCTCAGAGCTCATCCACCCGGAGGTTAACGGAACATTTCACAGGACAGACCGGAGAGTAGAGGAGGATCTCTGTTCGTTAGCGGACTTCCCGCGGTTCACGTCCACGCGCACATAGTTGAGCGTGCCCCTCGGATGGATGACGAGTGCACGAGTTCAGGTGTGTGTGTGTGTGTGTGTGTGTGGGGGGGGGGGGGTAAAGTACTTAAGTAAAAGTACTTTAAAGCACTAAAGTAGTTTTGGGGGAAATCTGTACTTTACTATTTATATTTTTGACAACTTTTACTTTTACTTCACTACATTCCTAAATAAAATAATGTACTTTTTACTCCATACATTTTTCTTCACACCCAAAATCCCTCTTTACATTTTGAATGTTTAGAAGGACAGGAAACTAGTCCAATTCACACACTTATCAAAAGAACATCCATGGTTGGACACACCTACTCATCCAAAGGGTTTTCTTTATTTTTACTATTTTCTACATTGAAGAATAATAGTGAAGACATCAAAACTATGAAATAACACATATGGAATCATGTAGTAACCAAAAAAGTGTTAAACAAATCAAAACATATTTTAATAGGGAACAAGATTCAAGATTGTTGGAAAAGCCAGGTGAAGCTGGTTGAGAGAATGGTAAGAGTGTGCAAAGCTGTCATCAAGGCAAAGGGTCACTACTTTGAAGAATCTCAAATATAAAATAAATTTTGATTTGTTTAACACTTTTTTGGGTACTACATGACTCTGTATGTGTTATTTCATAGTTTTGATGTCTTCACTATTATTCTACAATGTAGAAAAAGGTAAAAATAAAGAAAACCCCTGGAATGAGTAGGTGTGTCCAAACTTTTGACTGGTACTGTATATTTAAAACCATTTTTTTGGGGGACTTTTTCTCAAGTAGTATTTCACTGGGTGACTGACTTTTACTAAAGTCATTTTCTATGAAGGTAACTTTACTTTTACTTAAGTATGACAATTGGGTACTTTTTCCACCACTGTCCCTACTCCATTGAAGTTGACATTTAAAATGGTTAAAGTAAGTTTAGGGTTAGGTAAGGGTTATGGTTAGGTAAGAGTTATGGTTAAGGTTAAGGGTATGGTAGGGGTTAAGGTTAGAGTATGGGTATGGATGTTCCAAGGATCCTTGATTGCAGTATCCACAGGAGAATAGTGGGCTACCTGCAAGTTAGAGAGATTCTCTGAGTTTAGGACACAAATCCAACAAATTAATTGACTGTAGGGCCTACTTATGATTACAAATATAGTCTTACTTTAGAGACAGTAATTTAACTTTAATAAAATGATAAATGAGATTGTATATGTGTGTGTTTTTGTGTGTGTGTGTGTGTGTGTGTGTGTGTGTGTGTGTGTGTGTGTGTGTGTGTGTGTGTGTGTGTGTGTGTGTGTGTGTGTGTGTGTGTGTCTGTGTGTGTCTGTGTGTGTCTGTGTGTGTGTGTGTGTGTGTGTAAGACTTGGACTCCCTCTGCTGGCCATTGATGTATGCCTATCTGATATGATTGAAAATGGACACGAGCAGAAATCTCTGAATGTTTTATAACATAGTATAATGTACATGTTTAATAGTATTATCATGATATACATGTTAATGTTCTGGATACATAATGCGTCTTAAATACTTTAAACAGTAGAGGAGGGGGTTTGGGGTGGCACGAGTGGTGGTATTGTTAGAAGGTTAGTAAGGCTTGATAGGGTTGCATACCAGTGAAGTATTGGGAGGTTAAGGAGTGGGATTGCTGATGAGGGTTCATGAGTGGTGGATGGGTATCAGGTATTTTGGAGTGCGTACGTGGGTAACAGTAGATGCTGCTGAGGGGAGGACAGCTCATAATAATGGTCGGAAGGGAGCGGATGGAATGGCATCTAACACCTGGAAACCATGTGTTTGATGTGTTTGATACCATTCCACTGATTCCGCATTAGTCCTCCCCAATTTGGTGCCACCAACCTCCTGTGGTGGGTAGGAGGGCAAAGTCAGTCTGCTACAGAGAGCTGCCTATTAATATGACATCATGTCCTGGCAGCCAGTTCAGCGTTGACTTCGTCCTCAGTTTTGAGGCCGTGCCATGGGGGCGATGGGCCGGCGGGGGTTGGCCAGCATGTCTGACCAATGACGGAGCTCCGTGCCACTGCTGGCTCCACCCAGAAACACCTTCCCGATGGCATCATTCTTCCCAATCTTATCATAGTCCAACACTGTCACTGTGACCTGCACCTTCTACACACAGAGAAACACAGACCTCTGCTCGAAGGGTTGATAAATTATAAAGAAATTCATTGTAAGGGATAAGTCAGCGAGAGGGAGAGAGAGAGAGTGTGTGTGTGTGGTGGGGTGTGAGTGTACCTCTATCTGTTCGAAGGGCACCTCGAAGCTGAAGGACTCGTTGTAGTAAGGGTTGAGAGTGTTCTTCTTGATGCTGGTTTTCTTCTTCTTCAGTCTTTTTCCATTCTGCAGTAGGTGGATCTTTACATAGGGGTCTTACAGAGGAGACAGAGATCAACCTAACACAAAAACGTTCTCTCTTTCTGTCTCTCGCTGTCTCTTTCTCTCTCTCACACAAACACACACCCAGCTCACCCGACAGTCCTTCTACGTCCATCTTCTTTAGGTTTTTTGCCTCTCGGACAACGATGCTTAATTTCCCTGCTGTAGGAACATCTCAGAGACAGACAGATATCACCCAGCTGTTCTGACTGGAGAGAGAGAGTGCCAGAGGTAAGTGCTTTGTGACTTTCTTTCCTATATATTTCTTCCTTCTCTCTTTTTTACTCTATCTATCCTCCTGGTCTCTCCATTCGCACCTCCTCTTTCTCTGCCTTCTTCAGCTCCCGCCACTCCTGTATCATCTGACTGAAGTCCAGGCTGCACATTGGTACTCGTAGTGCTCCAATCACGTCATGTTTAAAGAAACGGTCAAAGTCATACACTGTCATCAGAGTCCTGCCTCCCAGCTCACTGTACAGTACCTACATACACATACAGCATACACACACACACACACACACAAATGCATGCATGCACACAGACACACACACAAAAATGTTTTTGAATGCGGGGTCAGGGTTAGGGTTTAGAGGTCAGAGGTCGGAGATTAGGCGTTATGGTTAAGCTACCTTGAAGGTGAAAGTCTCATTGAAGGTTGGGTTGAGTGTCTTCCTGTGGACTTTAGTCGCAAACTTCCTCTTCTTGTCTGGTAGTAGGTAGAGTTTAACATACGGGTCTGAACTTCCCCCCACATCCATGGCTGGGAGATCATAAGCCTGCAGGATACCTACTACCATCTATAAAAGAGGGTAGGGAAAAGACCCACAGCTATAGCATGTGTCTGATGGAATAATATGTTGTTACTCAGTCCTGGTCCTCATTGGTTAGCAGAATCAGATGTGTTAGAGCAGGGATCGAACAAGGAGTTCTCACCGTGTTCTCTGTGAAGTTGTAGTCCAATGAGAACTCCAGTCTGCCCAACTTCACTTCCTCTTTAGGCTCCTCCTCCCTGCCAGTCAATCCAGTCTTTGTGTCACCCTCATCCTTTAGCGGCTATAGGACACACACACAAACACACAGACAAACCTGATACATACTAAGCAGCAGACCAACACAGCTTAAAAAACGTGTTCAGGATCGGTGGGTCCCCTACGGGACGGTTGACCTAACGTAGACTAATGCGATTAGCATGAGGTTGTAAGTAAGAAGAACATTTCCCAGGACATAGACATATCTGATATTGGCAGACAGCTTAAATTGTTCTTAATCTAGCTGCACTGTCCCATTTACAGTAGCTATGACAGTGAAAGAATACCATGCTATTGTTTGAGGAGAGTGCACAGTTTTGAACACGAAAAGTTATTGATAAGCAAATTAGGCACATTTGGGCAGTCTTGATACAAACATTTTTACAGAAAGCAATGGTTCATTGGATCAGTCTAAAATTTTGCACATACGCTGTTGTCATCTAGTGGCCAAAATCTAAATTGCACCTAGGCTGGAATAATACATTATGGCCTTTCTCTTGCATTTCAAAGACGATAGTAGAAAAAAATACAAAAGAACGTTTTTGTTTTTTCTTTGTATTATCTTTTACCAGATCTATTGTGTTATATTCTCCTACATTCCTTTCACATTTCCACAACGTTCAAAGTGTGTCCTTTCAAATGGTACCAAGAATATGCATATCCTTGCTTCAGGGCCTGAGCTACAGGCAGTTAGATTTGGGTATGTCATTTTAGGCAAAAATTGAAAAAAAGGGTCCGATCCTCAAGAGGTTGTTGTTTTACGCCACGCTATTTATTAAAAGTTTGTGTGCAGCCCTCCACAGAGAGTTGATATTACGCAATGTGTGTGTGTGTGTGTGTGTGTGTGTGTGTGTGTGTGTGTGTGTGTGTGTGTGTGTGTGTGTGTGTGTGTGTGTGTGTGTGTGTGTGTGTGTGTGTGTAAGTGTACCTCAGAGTTGCCCCCCCCCAGCTCAGTGTCCGTGTTCAAGCCGTTCTTTCCCTTCTTCTCCTTCTCTGTGTCCTTTACTTTCTTTTTCAGACATTTCCTCCACACACACAAACAGTATGACAACACCAGACACACACTCACCACGCATAGAGCTCCTACAGCCCAGGATGGCAGTGCACACACGCGCGCGCACACACACACATAAGCATACAAACACACACACACGCACACACAGACAATGTTAATATATCAAAACCAAGTGTTTTATATAACACCGGAGGGTTTCACCAGCTTGTGAGAATATTTTATTTATCAATTGAGTACTTTATGCACTTTAACGGCACTTTAACTTGGTTCTGACAATTAACTTAGAGCTTTGAAGGCTCTGGAAACCCTCCCCTGATTGGTTGTTACTCACTGTGGAGGGGGTGCAATTCGCTCATAAACTTTGTGGGGGTGTGACCTCCAGGCCCAGGTTCTGGGGTTGCTGTGGCATTGGGGTTGATTGACAGGGGAGAGGGGGAGGAGCTGGGCTTTTCCTGTGTGCCCATATGACTGCCTGTCATCACCTAGGTCCTAGAGAGAGAGATAAAGACACACAGAGACATGTAGAGTCTGTCAAAATATGTAAATTATTGCATCCAAACTAGCTCTGTATTTAAATTTGAGTGAGTGGTTACATTTCCCAGCCCCATCCCTTAGAATACCAAACAAAGTGGCATGGCAGGCTGTTTAAATAACATGTTGTTTTATTTAAAAGTAACTCACAGTCCCGCAACATTCCAGAGGGCTGGACAAATATTACTGTAACTTTTCAAATAGACAGTGGTTATTAGAAAACTAGTGTGGGATACTGCAGCTGGCAGGAACATTGCATGCATCTGTAGCACATGCTGTTAACTTTAGATCCATATAAAGGATCGCCACCATCTCATGGACTTCATAAAAGTGCATGTTTTGAGATACATCCAGACGTATGTGTTATAGAGTGGTTATAGATGTGTGTGTGCATGTGTGCGTGCGTGTGTCAGATGGCCTCTTGTGTTTCTGCTAGTCTGGCACTAAGACCTGCTGTTCAAAGGATACACAACCTTGTTCCCTGTCAAACCTGCTGACAACACAGCACATGGGGGAGAGGTGTGGAGGGAGAGAGGGGGACAGAAGAAAGGACATCATGAGTGTGAGATCTCTAAAGAAAGGATGTGAGAATGTTTCTGTCCAGAGTAGGAACTGTCCCAATTCACTTCCTACCCCTTCACGTTTGTCCTAAACCTTCTATGTTTTCAGATCTGAGTCGGGGAAACCGCCTCACTCAGCTCCTAACCATCATCCATGTTGGTGGCAAATATTCCATGAAAGCAGTCTACAACTACTGTAATACGCAATTACTTTGACATCATCATATCAAACACTGTTGCTAATCAGGAAGAAAAACACTTTTGATGTAATTTTTCTGTTTTGCTTATCTCCAGCATGCTATGCTACTAATGGGCACGTACTACAAGTGCATGGCAAGTCACTTCCACAGTGTATTGTCTCAGAATTGTTTATTCCATCATGGCTGAATTCTCTCACTCAGACTCTAACCCACTCTCTTTAGACCTGCCTGGTTAGAAGTTAGAGCTGCCTGGTTAAATAAAGGATTAAGATAAAGAAAACATACTGTATTTATATGGTTCTTATATCCCCTCATTTACAACCAAGACTGGAAATGACATTAACCCTAATCCACAGTCAAATATCTAACAGCAACACAATATTCTAACCCAACTCCACCATCACCTCAATACCCATCACTGACCACACCCTGGGAGAGAAAAAAAGGGAGAGAGAGGAGAGAGGGAGTCTTACCTGGGTGTGTGTCCTGGTTTTGGTTCTGTCTGGCTGCAGGGTGGAGAGAGGGAGGACTCCCAGGTACACCTCTGAACAAAAAGAAAGAGAGAGCGAGGAGGAGGAGGAGGAGAGAGGAGAAGATGACAACAGAGGTGGAGGAGGACAAAAGGGGTGACAGGAGAAGGAAAGAGGAGGGGAGATGAGGCAGTTTCTTGGATTTTGTTTTAACCTTCTGTTAATCCAGAAGTCTGAAACAAGGAGCACAGGTATGACAGGAAAAGGGGGATGAGAGAGAGGAAATGAAGGAGAGAGAGAAAGGGGCACGAGAGAGAGTGCATCTCTGGTTGGCTGTGTGTATGTGTGTGTATTATGTTGCGTTCGTAACCAAGTGGGAGTAGGGAATCTATCAGTTGTGAAGTCGTAATTAGATGCATTCACATGCTTTTAACTTGTTGAGAAACTTTGATTGGCTAATGGCCAACAAGCTGCGTAAACCATAAACTAAAAGTACAGATATCATGCTTGTAAACAAATTATAGTGTCAAAAAATCTGTTCATGTGGATTTTTCCTAGTCGCATGTGATAAAATCCCAATTCCCACTTGGTTACGAATGAGGCATAAGTATGAGGATGTGTGTGTTCTGTCCATTAGGACAGGTCCCAGGGGGGTTGAGTCCGTCTGATCCAAGTCCCGTCCCTTGTGACCTCTGCTGCTCCCTCATAGGTCACCCTCGCCAGGACATGGATGAATATTCATGGTTTGGTGACAGTGCTTTTTATACGCTTGTTAGCATACTGAGACTTCAGCAGGAGACAACATCTACATTCCAACTGGATGACTGGTATTAATGTATACATGTCCCTGTGTAATTGCGCATGCATTTATGACATAGGCATTACTGTATGTGTGATTGTGTGTGCATATACTGAAAACCGGTATGCATTATGTTTCCGGTGGTCGATACCGTTTTGTCTCATATTGACTCTATGTATAGATGCTGCTGCCTGAATTAGAACTGTAGGATGCAGTTTCTGCAGCAACGCCGGTATCAAGTTCCAGCCCCACCGAGATAGAGATGCAGATTCACACACATACTGTACACACACAGAGCTTAGACCTCTGTGGAGCATTGTGACTTCAACTCTGTTGTTCATCTTACTGATGATTCGGTGGACAGAGACGTTTTATCGATCTATGTGTTGATTCATGTCTTATAGGGAATTATAAACTGGGTGGTTCGAGCCCTGAATGCTGATTGGTTGACAGCCGTGGTACATCAGACCGTATACCACAGGTATGGCAAAACACTTTTTCTACTGCTCTAATTACATTGCAAACCAGTTTATAATAGCAATAAGGCACCTCAGGGGTTTGTGATATATGTCCAATATACCATGGCTAAGGGCTGTGCATAAGAACAGCCCTTAGCTGTGGTATATTGGCCATATACCACACACCCTCGTGCCTTATTGCTTAAATGTACTCTGTGATTGGAGGCACTATAAGAGGGTCATTCATTTAGATACATCCACAGCATTCTATTCCGGTTTCATTTTTAAAAGAAACTGAATAATAATTTAATTGATCCGATGATTCTAAAATATGTGGAAACATTTTATTTAGATTGGTCTAAAACTTTTCACCCTATATAATACATAGCACCCATGGAAGTAGAATGATTCATTATATTTCTATTAAAGCAACCCCACACATCAGTACTCCACAACATCCTTTTAATCAGAAAAACTCTTCTGCTTATGATTGGTAACAGCACACACACTGTCGACAAAGCAACAGGTGACAATGTATGTACAGGGCAGTCACCAGTGACAGGCATGGCGCTGCATGTTGTGTAAAAAAAACAGCTATATCATATACATTATATAAGACAACGCAAACACTTTACTAGAACCCTTTGTCATACGGGCTACATAACATGTCATAAACAATCATACTGTGTCAATTTAGCACAACTGATTATACACCAACAGTCCTGACATTGTTATGGCAGTGTTAAACAGCCCTTATAACAAAGGGTTTAAGTGAAGTTGAACCAGACCAATAACAGTGGTTATAGATGGTCATACAGTAAGTGAGGGTCATTATACAGTTATGACAACAATAACTAAAGAAGCCTGAGGGAAATCTGACTTTAATAATCATCCAAACATAGTGTAATATGTGTATGAGTATGTAGTGTGGTGCAGCATAGAATTAAGCAGATTCCAAAATAAAACAGGATGTTCCAGCCCTATGAATATGTTGTGCTAATACAGGGACTAGATCAGAAATGTATGACCCAGGAGGTTCTCAGACTAAAGTTGAGAAACACTGATCTAACCCCTAATTAAGCATTACCAAGGGACACACAGGGGTCACCGAGGACCACTAATGGCCGATGCATGAAGATTCAGGCCCACTCCTTGGGCTACAACCACTAACCCTGGGAGGATTGGCCACATTGGTGGTATGTTTATCAACTCAAAGAGCAGTTTGTGGTGGTAGCCCATAGAGTGGCCCACCCGTGTTATAGCGCCCCTTCATAGTCCAACGCATAGCAGAATACACACAAGGCTATACACACACCAGGGTTGAGATCAATTCAGTTTTTCTATTACATTTCACTTCCTAAATTTAACCCAACACGCAGTTCGGCACTTAATTACATGCATGATAGATTGTTTTTGTAACCTTGTTTGAACAAACACTACTGTATTCTATAAATCTTTTTTTTTTTTTTAATAATAAATAACAAAGTTGCTCTGCAAACAAAAAGACAAGCCAAAGGAAATATCCTTTCCATTGTCCGAGAGGGTGGTGGAGGCAGAGCTGGAACAAGGTGGTGTCCTGATCGTGTACTACTTAGTACAAAGTAATACATTCACTAGTGTGTATAATAGGCCAGGAAATCAAATAAATTGTCCTTGGCATCAGAGTGAAAAACTCCATCTCAAATGTCACTCCATATAGTGCGCTACTTTTAAATTGGGATTTAAATTCCATGACTTGAATTGTAATTGAGCCCAACCCAGCATGGGAAGTGGAAGGGTTAGAATTCATCGTGTCTTGCCAAGGCTTCTCCAAAGTCAGTAGCCTGGCTACCAACAAAGAGGTCATACTTCTCAACGATCTCTGCCTTAGTCAGTTTGCCATCCTACAAAGGGAGAAAAAAAATTAAGTGTTTAAGTATTTGCTTAAATGCACACACGATGCAGGCAACTAGCTCAAACATCAACGTGTGTACACACACACACACACCTTGTCATTATCTGACTCGTAGACCAGGTGTTTGGCTTCTGCCTCTGCGTGGTCATAGTCTGAAGGCAGGATCCAGTCTTTGGTCTCCTCCTTGTCCATGCGGCCATCTTTGTTCGTGTCTCTGAACTCAGTAAACTGTTCTCTCTCTGTCCTCACCCACTCCGGCTCTGACGGATCCCCCTCTTGGTTATACATGTCACCTTGAGGATGGAAGAGAAGGGAACGAAAGGGGAGAGAGAAATGTCAATTAACCGCTCTCTGTTCTCACCCACTCAGGCTCTGCTGATGCTATAAATCACACCCATGTCCTCCTCCAGGTGTATTAACATTTAAGAACTCCATGTATTATAGCAGGCATTAAATAACCCATGTACTTCTCCAGATGTTATAACTTACCTATGTACTCCTCCAGGTCTATGAAGCCGTCTCCGTTCTTATCGATGTCCTCCATGGTCTCCTACAGGAGGGTAGCGGCACAGAGTTGTTACTGCCTGGCCACCTTAGACAATAAATAAAACATTTAAGTTGTTTTATGACCTACCAGCACAACTATATCCTTCATATGGTCGTACTCCTCAGGATGGAGGAAGGCTGTAAACTCCTCTTTATTGGCCTTCAGGTCAGCATCCAGGTCAGACATTTTAAATCTCCTCTCATCGCGTGAAATCATCTGCCTGTAGCTGAAGCCATCCTCTGGGTCTGGATCATCTAAAAAGGTCACACTCACCAATTAGAAAAATCAGACCTTCCAGTAAAAAGGCACTGGTCAGGTGTCGTAGATTACATTCTTATACTCCTTTCAGAGTGTCCCCCGTACCCAGTATGTATCCATATGTAGCATTCTTGTACTCCTCCCAGGACACCAGTCCATCTCCGTTATGGTCATGACCTTTCCACTGGCGGTCCACGTCGTCATAGATCCACCTCTTTTGACTGTGTTTGATCCACTTTTTCATCTCCTCCACTGACACATAGCCATCCTTGTCCTCATCTATACGCTCTACCAACATACTGTAGAGAGAGAGAGATGGCGTATTAAACCATCTTTAATATACAAATCCATTTCTCACTTCTATACAAATGTCGCTGCTTCGAGTGTGTGTGTTTTACCCAAGTCTCTCCTTGCTCTCTTCCGGTGTGAGCTGATCAAAGGTCTTGGACTCGTCCTGTCCTAGAAACGCCTCGTGGTCGTAATCAAAGTTCTCTGCATCTTCATGGTCACGGTTGCTAAGCGGGTCTTCATGGTGGACGCGGTCCTTTTTCTCGATGGTGGGTTTACTAAAGGCATAGACCACGCACAGCGCAAAGCACATGACCAACGGCCGCAGCTCCATAATCTGACACACATGCACACAGGAGCGAGAGCAGAGAGCGGCGTTAACTAACTTGGCTTACTACACAACAATATAGTTTGTGACAGTGTGTTTAGTTGACAGGAATTCGTCATGACTTTCCTTAGTTTAACTAATTCGGTGTTTCCCCTACTCATCTGTGGTTTCACCGTTTCTGGTTAAAATAAACAGGGTGGTTAGCTAATTTGTGAGTGCTGGGGCGTATTCATTACGGAAACCGTTTAAGAACCAAACTGAGCAAAACGAGAATTTCTATCAAACAAATTCAGGTAGGTCACTCCAAGTTTCGTTCCGTTTGCTTCCGTTTAAGAAGCATTTTGCAACAGAAACGGCGTAATGAATACACCCTTGGTACCGGTGCAGTTTGCAAGCAAGCTAGCCCGATATCAGTTGTTAAACTAAATGTGGCTTGTCATTTGCACTGCCTACTTCGGTGTGTGTGTAACGTTAATGTTACAATAACTAAGCAGGGGGAAAAAACATAGATATGTGCATTTACGTAAGCCTAAAATAGATACTTTACTCACCACCAGTCTTTCGATTTTGAATATCTAGCTACTCCGGATACACACCCATCGTTTCCGGTCGTAAAAACTCGACCAGCCAACAGCGTTACATATGCGTTTGTGCCATGCCTCTTGTCCATTGGTCCACTTCAGGACAGCTTCGGCCTTGTGATTGGTCAATAACCGCCACGTCCTCAAGCTATGAGCTAGGGTCTTTGCTGTCAAAAACGATACTTGACGTGTCAAAAAGAGTTGTTGACCAATCAATCAGGACATGAATATAACTGCACGTCACATAATAATTTAACGCCTTCATACATTTTATAAAATGTTGTTTTTTTACGTAGTTATTATACATTGATTACACATTCACATTTCATATGTCACAACGATTCATAGATACGTATGCTATGATGCTGGTAAAGTTGTTTCGCGCTCCTACGGTGCTGGTCATTTAAAAGAAAGCTAGCGAGTTCAAGAATGCAAACGATGTTCTTCCCCAAAAACATAGAAAACGACATCTGTTTCAGTAGACAGCTAGGTGTCATCATCTAAAATAACCCTGATTTATAAGATAGTTCTTATTTATTTAATGGTGGTCGGGTCCATATATGTGAAGCTAGCCACAATAAGGATTAGCCATAATAGTGTATTTTGCGGTTAGCCTTCAAAATAAACGTATGTCATTGACAGTGATGCAAATGAATACAAATAGTAGAATTATACCATAATTGAATAGATCATGCTAAAAGAGGTTGGAATGTTATGTAAAATCAAAAGACAATTTGTTAATTTGACAAAAATCTGTTGAAATCACACTGGAGTATTATACTTTAGAATTGCATTGGGGCATACTTATTTCACTGTACAGCGTTACCTATGGATTGTGGATCAATGACATGGGGTATCAGTCTACTCAGTGACACGCAGAGAACATTAGCGTCAAAGCTCTAATTGCGGGATTCTGAAACAACTGTGAATTGAGACACATTTTTTGTTAACCTATGTGTATTCAACACTATTCCCAAGGAAAAACAATACTGCGTTGATGTTTTGGAGTCTGATAACTCAGAGGATGTTGGGAAAAATATCTTGGGTTTTGAGTAGACTGATACCCCACATTTCATTGAACCCCAATCCTTAGGTAAAGCTGTACAGTGCAATATGAATGTCTATACACACACTAGGCTGACGGGTTTGCTTCATGTGGCTAATGACGCTAGAACGGACCTGGTTGTGAAGCTAGCCACAATAAGGATTAGACATATTAGTGGCATTTGCGGTTTGCCTTCAAAATAAAAGTACCTATTTGAAAGTGATGCTGAAGGTTACAATTGACTGGAATTATGCCATATTTATGTAACAGTTTTAACTTTACGTCTGTCCCCTCGCCCCGACACGGGCGCGAACCAGGGACCCTCTGCACACATCAACAACGGTCGCCCACGAAGCGTCGTTACCCATCGCTCCTTGCAGAGCAAGGGGCAACACTACTTCTAGGTTTCAGAGCAAGTGATGTAACTGATTGAAAGCTGTTCGCGCGTACCCGCTAACTAACTAGCCAGTTCACATCCGTTACACTCATCCCCCTTTCTACCTCCTCCTTTTTCCGCAGCAACCAGTGATCCGGGTCAACAGCATCAATGTAACAGTATAACTTTAAACCGTCCCCTCGCCCCGACACGGGCGCGAACCAGGGACCCTCTGCACACATCAACAACAGTCACCCACGAAGCGTCGTTACCCATCGCTCCACAAAAGCCGCGGCCCTTGCAGAGCAAGGGGCAACACTACTGCTAGGTTTCAGAGCAAGTGACGTAACTGATTGAAACGCTAGTAGCGCGTACCCGCTAACTAGCTAGCCATTTCACATCCGTTACACTTAGATTAGATAATGTTAAACAAGGTTGGAATGTGAAACAATGGAATGGAGTATCAGTCTACTCGGTGACACCGACAGAACACAACTGTGAAGAGTTTACGCAAATATTAGCATTGTAGCTCTTATCGCGGAACTGTGACTGTGTGAAATCACCTTATAAGGTTAGCTTTGGGCAACAGGAATTACCGAAAGTAACACATTATAATACCAAAGTGTTTTTCATTTTCATGTTCTAGTATCGAAAAAGTACCGTCAGTTTTGTTGATTAACTAGCTGGCTAGCTAGTTCAATTTCAATAGTCGAACAACAAGTGGCTACTGTGGGGTTTTTATAAGGTTTTTTGACATGCTTAACTAACTATAAGCTAGTAGGGCTTCTTATGCATTAAAGTTTGAATTGCTGACTCTTGTGAACCTGCATTTTCCATTGGTCTCTACTCTTACCAGTGCTCTGTCTAACCATGAATATCAGCCTGAAATGTGTGTGTGTGTTAAAGAGAGCGCTGTACTGTATGAAATATGTGTGTGTATGCAACAAATGTATCAGTAGTGTGGGCGCTGTACTATGTGGCCGGGACTGTGCTAATCTTAGAGAGACACAGGAGGGGGGTGAATCAGGAGACTGCTGAATAGACAATAACAGATAAACTATACACACGAAAAACACATGTGAGGTTCTGAGTTATGCACTATAACCCAATACTATAACAAACGTGATTAGCAACTATATTATATGTGATTGAATACTATAACAAATGTGATTTGATATTGACAAACTGTTTGGGCGCCTGGATGTCTGTGTGTGTGTGCTGGAAGTAACAGTTAGCTCAGATAAGAAGCTGGGAAGCTGTAGTTAGCCTTGAGCGGGAACAGTGGACATTGTATACAGGTGCAGATATCTCAGACAATGTTATAAAACTGTCTGACCCCAGTCTTTGGGGTGAAGGAGCGTAATCTACACAGCAACAGCGTTGGGACATCATATGCGCTAAGGGGCCAGGACTGGCTTAAGGCGCCAACATCAACGATAGGCTGGGTGAGTCTAAACCACACCCAGTCTCTACTCTGACAGGCCGGCTCGGAAGTGGGAACTAACCTCTGTCAGAGTATAATATAATATCTTTGTCAGAAACAAATCAGTTGTAGTTGTTGTTCCTTGTCCCACCCTGCGGGGTGGTGCAGTGACCCCGTATTTACGAAAAATGTATTTGCCATTTATTAACTTTTGAATTAAACAATTATTTTAACCAAGTTCAGGTGTACTATTGTTCCTATCTCAGTTGAACTTTCGCAACCCTAACAAATGGTGACCCCGACCGTGAACTGAGGGAACTTCGCTGGACATTGAGCCATCCAGCCTTTGGCCTAGACTGTCGCCAGACGGGGTCCTCTCACAAAAAGACCGGTCTACTAAAGCAGGTAAGCAGAGCCTATTGTTTCAAAACTGAAATTCTGCATATTGGATTTAACCAAATTTATTTTGTGAGAAAACCTAACTGGTGTAAGTTACTAAATTTTTGAACCATATGTTCACTACAACAAAGTAAGTACAACTAACTACGTATTATTTAATTACGTACTACTTGATGGCGAATGCATTTTCAATTGGCCAACAGAATGACAATGGAATGACTGTGTGTATGACGTGATATTAAAAGCCTGTTTGTGTGTGTGTATGTATCTAAGCTAGGGTTGTTTTATTAAAAGTCTTATATATAAGACTTTAGGGAAGTGATTGAGGACAATGGCCACATAACCACCGTGACAGGAGGAATATTGGACATAAGACAAGTTCTAATATTGAACGGCAATATACCGACTTCACGGGTTTTTATGTATTTACATGGTATGTGGGATATAAGATAAATTGTCGATTAATAAGTCTAGGTGGACCCTCGACTAAAAGTGGACGGCAACATAGTCCAGGGGAAGGCAGAAAAATTGGATATAAGACAAGTCTAGGTGGACCCTTGACGGCAATTCACTGTATAAGACATGTCCCCTGTTACAAGTAAACGGCAAAGCGTTGGTGAAGAGAGGTTAGGTTATATGCGCAAATGATCTAACGGCAATGTTTTGGAGATAAGACAAGTTTACTGATTGAAAAAGACGTGTTGGATAAAAGACAAGTCACACTGTATGTCTGTTGCTTTATGATTGTATCCCTCTGTATGTACTGTATCAGGCTTTTATGTGAAGGGGAGTAAGTTTGAACCACTGAGGAGTCAGGATTCTGTTTTTAAACATTGGCTATGAAGGTTTTGAATTGGCTATTATTGATTTGGTATTACAACAGAAAAAATCCCATTTGTCATCGATAATAAATATGGGATGATATGGTGCATTGAGGTTTAAACAGGGGATATTTTAAGCCAATAGGGCAGGAAAGTATATAAACATTTAAATTATTAATGGAAAGAAATAGGTTTCAGTTCTCAGAGGAGTGATCCTGGAGGGAAAGAGAGCTTATTAGTAAAGACAGGATTTTATATGGTTAGCATTTGTTTTGGCCTTTAGAAGATTTGACTATTATGAGAAAAAGGCAGACAGATGGGTCTACCCCGCACTGTTGAGACCTTGAAGGTTTGAGAGCAGAGTGGGGAGGGGGGACCAGGAAATGAGCAAGGTAGGCTGTGAAATAAGATAGGAGAGAAGGGGTTTAACATATATAAGCAGCACAGATACATTTTAAAGTAGATAAGTCACTTGACAGAGAATTGGAAAAGGATAGATATGAATGGACGCCCAAGGTACAATTGGACATGTGGAAAATGAAAGGGACGTTCCTATTGTATAATGTAGAACATAAGAATATTTTACTAATCTTACCTAAGTCATTAGTTAGAGTAGGTAAGGTTGTTACCTGGCCAGTGCCAGGTATGATGATGTGTTCTCTGGGAGAGGGTGGGGCTTTACAGGACTGCTTGTAGTCCTGAGCTGTCTGATTAGGATACGATGGGGATGTTGCCATCACAGTACAGCCAGAACCACCACCAGTTCCAACAGACCAGGTTCAGCCGGCCTCCTCCACCACTTCAAGACCAAGTCCCACACCACCACCTAAGCTCTCCAATCTGGTACAGGTAATAAATGTGAAAGACATCTCAGATAGTGACCAATTGGGGACTGAAACTGGTTATGAGGGTAGGGAGAACATGTGGTTGGCCTATAAGAGATACACTGCCAAAACACTTAATAGAAAGGACTGTGTCGTATGTGGACATGCCAGACCTATTCTGGCTGCTCACCCATTTGCCCTACGTAATGGGGAAGGTTGGATGTGCATATTGGAAAGTTTAAGCCAAATTCAACCCTGTGTAAAACTCTGAGCCTTGTGTTCCCAGAAGTCCCTCCCCAGAGGACACCATTGGAGGTTAAGGCATATGGGGATATTACAGCTGTAACACTGGTACAGGTAGAGGTATGGACTATGGGAGGTTCCCTACCACTGCCTGCATCACTAATGTCACTATTAACTAGAGGTGTTGCTGATGTATGGTGGATGTGTTGACCTGCCAGGCGGTTGACCCCATTTTGAAAGGAGATTATCAGGGAACATGTGTTTTGGCCAGTCTGATAAACACCATTGCCTATTATTGAGATTACAGCTGACCAACTTTTGGGAGCTGCACATGACAGAGGCTTGGGACCAACCCAGGAGACGGCAGAAACGTGACGCTCCTTGGTCCGAGGGTACAGATAACATCCACACCAACCTGGTGGGGGTCCCAATAGGGGTCCCCCACGAATTCCAGACATTAAACAGAAATGATGGCCTGTGGCATTTATAACCCATTATTGGCCCAGCTACTGTTGATGCTAAACAAACTGCCTGGATCAATTATATCTAATATAATCAACAATGATTTGTTAACTACACCCACACTGCACTTACAGAGATGGCTGAACAATTGGATGCCACCTCGTAGACAAAATAGACTAGCACTAGACATGATTCTGGCCAACCAGGGGGGTGTTTGTAAAATGTTTGGAGAACAATGTTGCACATTTGTCCCTAACAATACCAGTCTGGATGGGAGCATTTCAAAAGCTCTGAGTGGGTTGGAAAAGTTATCTGTGGAGATGAAGGATCTTGCAGGTGTGGAGGAGAGTGGACTGTTCTCCTGGCTGGGTGGTTGGTTTGGTGAGTACACTGAATTGTTGGTTACTGGATTTCTGACCCTAGTAGTCGTGTTCCTTTTGCTACTATCTTGCTCTGCTTGCATTTTACCTTGTGCCAAGAAATCTATTACAGATGCTGCTAAAGCCTCTGGCATGATGCCCCTGCTTGCAGCTAGTGGGGAGGATACTGAGACCAATGAACAGATGGGGTTGACTGAGGATGACCCATGGTTTGCTGTAAAAGAGGTTTATTAATAACACTGTTCTCCCTAAGAAGGTTTTAAGTTCCTGGGTGGTAACGAGCCCACCTAGTATATGGAAAAGGGATGGAATTTTTATTGGTTGTGACACCTTACAGGTGTCAAACGGGGGAATCAAAAATAAAAATGTCAATCAAAAATGTTTATAAAATAAAAAATGTCTATGTTAATCAAAAATGTTTATGTTGACACCTTTCGGTGTCAAACGGGGGATTGTGGGGATTTTATAAGGTTTTTTGACATGCTTAACTAACTATAAGCTAGTAGGGCTTCTTATGCATTAAAGTTTGAATTGCTGACTCTTGTGAACCTGCATTTTCCATTGGTCTCTACTCTTACCAGTGCTCTGTCTAACCATGAATATCAGCCTGAAATGTGTGTGTGTGTTAAAGAGAGCGCTGTACTGTATGAAATATGTGTGTGTATGCAACAAATGTATCAGTAGTGTGGGCGCTGTACTATGTGGCCGGGACTGTGCTAATCTTAGAGAGACACAGGAGGGGGTGAATCAGGAGACTGCTGAATAGACAATAACAGATAAACTATACACACGAAAAACACATGTGAGGTTCTGAGTTATGCACTATAACCCAATACTATAACAAACGTGATTAGCAACTGTATTATATGTGATTGAATACTATAACAAATGTGATTTGATATTGACAAACTGTTTGGGCGCCTGGATGTCTGTGTGTGTGTGCTGGAAGTAACAGTTAGCTCAGATAAGAAGCTGGGAAGCTGTAGTTAGCCTTGAGCGGGAACAGTGGACATTGTATACAGGTGCAGATATCTCAGACAATGTTATAAAACTGTCTGACCCCAGTCTTTGGGGTGAAGGAGCGTAATCTACACAGCAACAGCGTTGGGACATCATATGCGCTAAGGGGCCAGGACTGGCTTAAGGCGCCAACATCAACGATAGGCTGGGTGAGTCTAAACCACGCCCAGTCTCTACTCTGACAGGCCGGCTCGGAAGTGGGAACTAACCTCTGTCAGAGTATAATATAATATCTTTGTCAGAAACAAATCAGTTGTAGTTGTTGTTCCTTGTCCCACCCTGCGGGGTGGTGCAGTGACCCCGTATTTACGAAAAATGTATTTGCCATTTATTAACTTTTGAATTAAACAATTATTTTAACCAAGTTCAGGTGTACTATTGTTCCTATCTCAGTTGAACTTTCGCAACCCTAACACTACCTAGCTAATACTTACTCACAAGGATTCCTAAATCATTGCTAATAATGAAAATGACTGCAGTTTCTACTGGTCATTGTTTTCAGGCTGGTTGTATTGGTGCTAGCTAGGTTCCCCAGAAGTTGCGGTCGAACAAATAATGCCTTATTACGCGGTATTGTAAACACATCGTCCGTGACCGGTGTTTGTTTGTTTGCAGACTTTTTTTGTACAGCTTTGACAGTGCTACCGATAGTAGTGGTGGCGCTTGGCTTGTAAGTGCAAATTCAGAACACAACATTATATAATATAAGTGTTATTTTACGTGTCAAAGTAAAAGCTAACTTAACGCGTCAAATAGTGTTATTTGAAGTGTATATTTTTTGACACGCAAAGACCCAAACGCGTTCACAATGAGCGTGTTAAACAAAATTATCTTCCCCATTCATGCAAATCAGCAGCACTTATCAGGCAGTGGGCGATGAATTGTCAAACACAAGATTTATAAGATATTACGTATTTATTTTCACAACACAAACTTTAATTAGTTTTTTTAAACTACACCACACAACCAAGTTTAATAGTAAGTCCTACATTAGTACATCCCCTCTCAAACTGCATGCCCATCTCATCATCCATCACTGACATTTTAACTGAGTGGGGATAGGTTAAGAAATTAAAGAAGCCCATTTCAGAGGTCGCCATAATAAATATATATACTGTAGGATAGAGATGTAAGCAATTCCAGGTTAATCAGGAAATATTAGCACTAGAATAAGGTAATCAAGCACAACATGTCTAGGAAGCCTAATATTTATTTCAACACCATAAACAAGCAGTGGCGACCCCTCATTCAGGTTTGAACCCCATATTTATAGCAAAAATGGGGCATGCCTGTTTTGCATGATATTTTGGCATTAATACGTGTCATATATCAGTTTGCAAATAATGTAAAAAATAATATACATTAAGTTAATAAAGCCGCATACAAACATGGTCGCTTTTTTGTTTTCTTGAGTAAGGCAGCTCCAAAATGCAGGTGTTTCAGCCTAGCTCAGTGCTTTCTGTGATGGTGGGGCAAGCCAGCAGAAAATAAGGAGCGTTGCGCCGTGATTGGCTCAGTGTTCTGTCACTCATGGTGACTTTATGTCACTGCCAAGTGTAAGAGGATACTTTGGTTGCGACCCAAACACTTAAAAGACACACTATCCCTTCAACCATCAAATTAACTGGACACTTCTGATGATGTATCATGACGTCTGACGAGTATACACTTGCAGGGCGAGGGTGGAAAGAATGATTTTTAAATGGACCGCCCTTGGCCGGAAATTCGTTACTCGTTCATCCTGCGATGATTGTGTTTTCAGCCACCGGTAGCTTGTGGGTGCTTTATATGCGCTACAGTCAATTATGAGTGCATGTCTACTAATATTAAATATATAATTATTAATGTACGCCTACTGTATGATAGCTATCAAATTAATTAGCCTGCCAAACTGGAAAATGTTTTATTTCTACAATTTCCAAAAGCTAATCAAACAAAAACATATTTACTTTTTACGAGATGTGTTTCTAACGTATTTGCATTCGTTTTTACTTACACTTGTATGTTGACTTCTCCATTGATGTTGCTTTAAGTTTTCGCAGACTTTTGTTAGCGGATGTACAATCATCACAAATTGAGTTATGGAGAGTTTCGGCCCCGGAGTGAACATAATTGTACACTCGCAAAGCCGACTAAAAACGAGGGCTGAGGGGCTTGCGTTGCAAACTTCCCTTGCTTGGCTAATCATTTGGACTGGCCTCCAAGATGGCGACCGGGATTCCCCCAAGGGCATAAGGCGATGGAAAGTGGACAAGGGTGAGTCTTTCAAGTGTTTGGACATTAACCCTTGGAAATGTTTGCCCTTCGACTACTGCCGTAGAAGTGCACATCCAAGAAGGCTCAAGGTCATTGGCCACAGATAAAATCGCGTTATATGTGCAGTAGCTTTGATTGGACTGATCATGTCAACATCATACTTTCACAATCTTAATTAGCAATCATCAACATGAATCAAGTCGACAATATACTGGCAAATCCTTTTTAATCCTTGTCATATGAAGAGAAATAATGAATAGAAATTATAGGTAAAACGTATCGGTGCTCATCGACCATTGGACATAAACATTACACAACAAGTTGAAATCTCAAATTCAACAATGAGTGGAACGAATCAGTGACAGTGGCTGTGTGGTCCCATATCTGGGATTAGGGGTCTCATTTCCAAGTTTAAAATTACATTTTAACATTGGCCAGGCTGTCAATGAATCATGATTTGTGCTGTGCTCAAAACAACTGTAAACTCGGAGGCCCGCCGCACCACCTTCCTGTTCAAGTGAGCACAGCATGAACAAAGTCCAAAGATGTATTGTATGCTGCTTCATAAATGATGTAATATGCCAGGGAGATATGTCTACTGTAGCTAAGAAAGTAATACTAAGTGTATATTGTGTAGTAAATTGTTAGTAGGCCATGTGCCTCACCCTAATAATTTGGTCTATTTGTCCCTCTTCATTTTGCCTCTAAAGTTACGTCCGTCCTAGCTCGCTCATTAATGTCTTAATCGAAATTATGGATTGCCTCTTATCTGCATGTCGTCCCCTTATGCCAAAGTTTGTACATCTCAGTTGTCAGTAGAAAGCACATTTGATTAACCAAGTCAGCCATATCAGCTATGTTTTTTTAAAGTCAGTAAATGAAGCTGAATTAACTGTTTCGCTGCCAGACAAGGCTCTGATAGCCAGCTGGAGCAGTGGTAAGATGTTGGGACTGCTGTTTGGACAGCTATATGTAGGCCCTAACAGTTTGTGGGCACCGTTATACTGCAATTAATGTGTTGTGTAGTGGCTTTGCTGGCATGCATTCCACTTTTTTTTTTGCCCCACCAAGATTTACATGCTAAAATCGGCACTGTAAACAAGACACACACAAAAAAACGACTTAAAATACAAATAAGAGAAATCCTAATTGTTGTACCCCAAGAACAGCAACAAACAACACAGCCGCATTTAAGCTTATTGATATGGCATAAAAACCTGAGCTGAATTAAAGCATCTCAATGTTTTAGAGAGAGAGAGAGAGTCAAATCAAAGTTTATTAGTCGCATACACAGATCTGCAGATGTTATAGCTGGTGCAGCGAAATGCTTGTGTTTCTAGATCCAACAGGGCGGGAATACAAAACAAAGTCACATCTAATCGTTTTTTTTTTTAACATTCAGAACAAGCAATTTCAGAGTCCGGAATATACACTGACTGTACAAAACATTAAGGACACCTGCTCTTTCCATGACAGACTGACCAGATTAATCCAGGTGAATACTATGACATTTGCGGCCTGCTGGAGGTCATTTTGCAGGGCTCTGGCAGTGCTCCTCCTTGCACAAAGGCGGAGGTAGCGGTCCTGCTGCTGGGTTGTTGTCCTCCTACGGCCTCCTCCACGTGTCCTGATGTACTGGCCTGTCTCCTGGTAGCGCCTCCATGCTCTGGACACTACGCTGACAGACACAGCAAACCTTCTTGCCACAGCTCGCATTGATGTGCCATCCTGGATGAGCTGCACTACCTGAGCCACTTGTGTGGGTTGTATGCTACCACTAGAGTGAAAGCACCGCCAGCATTCAAAAGTGACCAAAACATCAGCCAGGAAGCATAGGAACTGAGAAGTGGTCTGTGGTCACCACCTGCAGAATCACTCCTTTATTGGGGGTGTCTTGCTAATTGCCTATAATTTCCACCTTTTGTCTATTCCATTTGCACAACAGCATGTGAAATTTATTGTCAATCAGTGTTGCTTCCTAAGTGGACAGTTTGATTTCACAGAAGTGTGATTGACTTTGAGTTACATTGTGTTGTTTAAGTGTTCCCTTTATTTTTTTGAGCAGTATATATATATATATATATATATATATATATATATATATATATATATATATATATATATATATATATTACCAGTCAAAGTTTGTACACATCTACTCATTCACGGGTTTTTCTTAATTTGTATTATTTTCTACATTGTAGAATCATAGTGAAGACATCAAAACTATGAAATAACACATATGGAAACATGTAGTAACCAAAAAAGTGTTAAACAAATCAAAATATATTTTATATTTGAGATTCTTCAAAGTAGATACCCTTTGCCTTAATGTCAGCTTTGGAGGTAGTCACCTGGAATGCATTTCAATTAACAGGTGTGCCTTGTTAAAAGTTAATTTGTGGAATTTCTTTCCTTCTTAATGCGTTTGAGCCAATCAGTTGAGTTGTGACAAGGTAGTGGTGGTATACAGAAGATAGCCCTATTTGGTAAAACACCAACTCCATATTATGGCAAGCACAGCTCAAATAAGCAAAGAGACATGACAGTCCATCATCACTTTAAGACATGAAGGTCAGTCAATCCTGAAAGTGTCAAGAACTTTGTGCAGTCGGAAAAACAATCTAGCTCTGAGGAAATTGGCTCTCATGAGGACCGCTACAGGAAAGGAAGACCCAGAGTTATTTCTGCTGCAGAGGATAAGTTCATTAGAGTTAACTGCACCTCTGATTGCAGCCCACATAAATGCTTCAAAGTTCAAGTAACAGACACATCTCAACATCAATTGTTCAGAGGAGACTGCGTGAATCAGGCCTTCATGGTTGAATTGCTGCAAAGAAACCACTACTAAAAGACACTGAACGGATAATCTCCGCATGTGTGCTTCCCAACGTGAAGCATGGAGGATGAGGTGTGATGGTTGATTTATTAAGAATTCAAGGTACACTTAACCAGCATGGCTACCCCAGCATTCTCCAGCTATATACCATCCCATCTGGTTTGAGCTTAGAGGGACTATCATTTGTTTTTAACAGGACAATGACCCCAAAACTCACCTCCAGGCTGTGTAAGGGTTATTTGACCAAGGAGAGTGATGGAGTGTTGCATCAGATGACCTGTTCTCCACAATCACCCAACCTCAACCCAATTGAGATGGTTTGGGATGAGTTAGACCGCCGAGTGAAGGAAAAGCAACCAACAAAACCAGAGTTGCAAAGGAAAAGCCATGTCTCAGACTGGCCAATAAAAATAAAATATTAAGATGGGCAAAAGAACACAGATACTGGACAGAGGAACTCTGCCTAGAAGGCCAGCATCCTGGAGTCACCTCTTCACTGTTGACATTGAGACTGGTGTTTTGCGGGTACTATTTAGTGAAGCTGCCAGTTGACGACTTGTGAGGAGTCTGGTTCTCAAACTAGACACTCTAATGTACTTGTCCTCTTGCTCAGTTGTGCACCGGAGCCTCCCACTCCTCTTTCTATTCTGGTTAGGACATTTCTAAGTGACCCCAAACTTTTGAACGGTAGTGTATATTTTTTAAAACTATATCTTCCCGCTGTCTCTGAATTATTAGATAACAACCCAGCATTCACAAGGATGCAACAAACATCCTTTTTTCTTGTTATAACAATGTTTGTGTGACATTTCCCCATACATGCAGTGAAAATGTCTGCAGACAAATGTTTTTTCACAGAAAACTCTTCTTGAAATGTATGAAAATGCATTAAAAGGTGGAAATGTACCATAATAGTTTTATCAGTCAAAAACGTTGTACAGAGTACATTATACAGTAAGTTTCTCCAGTTTACAGAGTGGATCCTCCAAGACATCAGAGAGCATCTTCTTCCCTGAGTCTCCTGGTTTATTCATTTGTAGATCTAGCTCTCTCAGGTGTGAGGGGTTTGACCTCAGAGCTGAAGCCAAAGAGGCACAGCCTTCCCATGTGACCCAACAACATGACAGCCTGCAGAGAGAGAAACACCTGTCATTCTGTCAGTTCTGGACACACTGAAAAACAATTTCTGATTGCTTTCCTCAACAGCACATTATTTGCCTGATGGGTGGCAACAACTTTAAAAAAGGTAAAAACATGCTACTACATTTAGTTTATCATTTGTTTTCATGCAACTTCATGGTCTCCAAGAAGGATGGCCTTACCCCAGTTTTTCCACTTTACAGTGTGTATTCCCCAGTCCAGCAGAGAGCAGCTTCACTCCTGAATCCTGTAGGTTATTGTGACTCAGGTGCAGCTCTCTCAGACTAGAGGAGTTTGAGCTGAGAGCTGAGGCCAGAGACCCACAGCATTTCTCAGTGAGGTTACAGCATTTCAGCCTGGGAATGAATATGAAGGTAATATTTATAGATCGTGACTGTGCAATGTTAATGTCCATCAGCAAGCTGCCTGCAAGCCTCCAGGCGGATCAGTTATAGTGCCCCTATTCTGACATTATGGAATATGCTGTAATACTTACGAAAGTCTTTCCAGTTTACAGAGTGGATCCTCCAGGACAGCAGAGAGCATCTTCACACCTGAGTCTCCTGGTTGGTTGTTGGTCAGGTCCAGCTCTCTCAGATGTGAGGGGTTTGACCTCAGAGCTGAAGCCAGAGAAGCACAGCTCTCCTCTGTGACTCCACAGCTTAACATCCTGCAGACAGAGTGGTTCGTTTGTATGATATGCATTTTCATAGGACATGATGACATTATTCATGTTCAAACATATAACTACCCAATTTAGTTTTCCTTTATCCTTTGTGAACAAGGTTTATTTCATTAAAGAACATGTATTTTAATTACACATCACCTAAGTGTTTCCAGTTTACATTGTGGTTCCTTCAGTGCAGCAGAGAGATGGTTAATTCCTGAGTCTCTTAACTTATTTCCACCTAGGTCAAGCTCTCTCAGGTGTGAGGGGTTTGTCATCAGAGCTGAAGCCAGATAATGACATCCTTCCTCTGTGGTTTTAGAGTTATACAGCCTGCAGAGGGAATCAACATAATATAATGTCCTACTGTCATCGGCATTGTAGTACACTTCATTACTCATTGAGAAGTAACTTCAAGTTTCTAAGAGCAACTGGAGAGCTGTACTTCCTCATTCTCCCTTAGGTTTCTGATCTCAGAATTAAATGCCCATGCCCAGATATCCTCAAAAAAATAAAATCACAATCATTTGACCTAAATCCTGAAATTACAGACCATTCTTGAGATGTTCTAGTACTCACTTCAGTTTTTGCAATTTACACTGTGGATTTTCCAGGACAGCAGAGAGCAGCTTCACTCCCGAGTCTCCTGGTTGGTTGTCAGTCAGGTCGAGTTCTCTCAGGTGTGAGGGGTTTGACCTCAGAGCTGAAGCCAGAGAAGTACAGCCCTCTTCTGTGACTCCACAACCAGAAAGGCTACAGATGGAGAGAGAATTACATTTACATTTTAGCCAGTTAGCAGACAATCTTATCCAGAGCGACTTAGAGTTTAGATTTGAACTATCCTCATGTAAACAGCTATTAGAGATCCACGTATTGAATGACAGTTGAATGACCCAATCTTCATTCCAAGAAGACAGCCAACTTAATTTGATCACCCTATTACAGGAGAACTTTCCTGCAGGAAAGGTAAAACTTGTAATATATTTGAGTTTTTAAAAGGATTCTGAAGTTTATAATTTCAACTTTCCCATAAGGAAAATGTATCAACCCCTACAAAAATGTCCACAAATTATAATCCACATAATTATTCAAATTTCCTGTTGCTGTAGGATTCTTTTCCTGCTGTAGCAAACTGGCTCAAATTAAGATCCGACATCTGTATGAAACTAACCTCAGTATGTCCAGTTTACAGTGTGGATCCTCCAGTACAGTAGAGAGCAGCTTTAGCCCAGAGTCTCCAAGGATATTCCTGCTCAGATCCAGCTCTCTCAGGTGTGAGGAGTTTGACCTTAGAGCTGAAGCCAGAGAAGCACAGCCAACCTTTGTGGTACCACAGCTCTTCAGCCTGCAATGGGAAAAATACTCAGCTCTATACACAACTGGACATTTAAAATAGTTGAATCATTTCACATTTCCAAAAACAAAAGTAATTATATATTTCCACTCTGAGAGATGCCCTTACCTCAGTGTCTTCAATTTACAACCTGGACTCTTCAATCCATCAGAGAGCAGCTTCACTCCTGGATCCTGCAGTTTATTGTCACTCAGGTCCAGCTCTCTCAGTGAAGAAGAGTTCGATCTGAGAGCTGAAGCCAAAGACTTACAGCATCTTTCAGTCAAGTTACAATCTTTCAGGCTGGAATAAATAATAAAACAACACATTTGGTCCACAAACAGGGTAAAGACTACAAAGACCATGAGGAAATTATGAAAATGTGTCCATAAATACTCACATTGCTGTTCTGGTGGCTTTAACCACTGGTAGCAGCCTAAGAAGACCCTCCTCTGATCTGAAATACTTTCTCAGTTCGAACACATCCTGCTTCTCCACTGAAGTCAGCAAAACAAAGACCAGAGCGGACCACTGTGCAGGTGACAGTTCAGCTTTTGAGAGACTTCCTGAGCTCAGATAGCTTTGAATCTCCTCCACTAGAGAAATGTCATTCAGTTCATTCAGACAGTGGAACAGGTTGATGCACCTCTCTGGAGAGGGATTCTTCCTGATCTTCATCTTTATGTACTTGGCTGTTTCCTCACTGCTTTGGGACTTGCTTTCTGTTTGTGACAGTAAGCCTTGTAAGAGAGTTTGATTGGACTCCAGCGATAGGCCCAGAAGGAAACGGAGGAACAGGTCCAGGTGTCCATTCATACTTTGTAAGGCCTTGTCCACTGCACTTTTGTGTAGAAACAATGCAGGTGTTTCTCCTGACATTGTCTTAATATTTACACCTTGAGAGAGAAGATTTACATTGCTGTTTTTGAATGTGAGAAACACATACAAAGCAGCTAAAAACTCCTGAATGCTAAGATGTACAAAGCAGTATACCTTCCCCTGGCACAGCCCTTTCTCCTCTCTAAAGATCTGTGTGCACACTCCTGAGTACACGGATGCTTCTGTGACATCAATGCCACATCCTCTTAGGTCTTCCTCGTAGAAGATCAGATTACCTTTTTCCAGCTGTTGATAAGCCAGTTTCCCCAGTTTCATTATCATTAATGTATTCCAGTGGTGATCATTGTAATCTTCTCCTAGATACTTTTTACTACTCTGTTTGGTCTGAAAGATCAGGAAGTGTGTGCACATTTGAGTCAGAGTCTTGGGGATCTCTCTACTCTCTGCTTCACCCAACATTCTCTCTAGAACAGTGGCTGAAACCCAACAGAAAACTGGTATGTGGCACATGATGTAGAGACTCTTTGAGGATTTAATGTGTGAGATGATTCTGCTGGCCAGGTTCTCATCACTGAATCTCTTCCTGAAGTACTCCTCCTTCTGTGGGTCATTGAACCCTCGTACCTCTGTCACCTGGTCAACACACTCAGGAGGGATCTGATTGGCTGCTGCAGGTCGGGAGGTTGTCCAGAGAAGCGCAGAGGGTAACAGATTCCCTTTAATAAGGTTTGTCAGCAGCACATCGACTGAGGTTGACTCTGAGACATCAAAACAGGTCTTATTGTTCTGGAAGTCAAGAGGGAGTCGACACTCATCCAGACCATCAAATACAAACAGGACTTTGCACTCATCATAGTTAATCATTTTGGATTCTTTAATTTCCATGAAAAAAGATTGTAAAAGTTCCATCAAACTGCATCTCTCCGTCCTCCTCAAATTCAGCTCACGAAAAGGAAGTGGAAATATGAACTGAATATCCTTATTGGCTTTTCCTTCGGCCCAGTCCAGAATAAACTTCTGCACGGAAATGGTCTTTCCAATGCCAGCGACTCCCTTTGTCAACACAGCTTTTATATGCCTGTCTTGTCCAGGTAAGGGTTTAAAGATGTCATTACATTTGATTGGTGTATCTTGTGTTGCTGGTCTCCTGGATGCTGCCTCAATCTGTATTATCTCATGGTCATTATTGACCTTTCCACTTCCACCTTCAGTGATATAAATCTCTGTGTAGATGTCATTGAGAAGTGTAGGGTTTCCTTGCTGTGCTAGTCCCTCAAAAACACACTGAAATCTCTTCTTCAGAGTTGATTTGAGCTTCTCTTGAATTTCTGCCTCAGCACTGACATTTTGGTGCCTGGGAAAATGACATAAAATGTTTAAACATTTTGTATCAAAGGAGGAACAAATGGAAAC
Source organism: Salvelinus fontinalis (assembly GCF_029448725.1). NCBI lineage: Eukaryota > Metazoa > Chordata > Actinopteri > Salmoniformes > Salmonidae > Salvelinus > Salvelinus fontinalis. The sequence goes on from NC_074676.1 coordinate 22,121,126, forward strand.
TGAATTTCTACAGTTATGAAGACCTGAGACAATGTGGTCTCCAAGTGATATGAAGCCGTAGAAACAGCAGACACTCACATTTTCTGATCTACGGGTAAGACATTCGCTCCTTCATATGGCTCCATGGACACAGTGCAGGAAGGAGGACAGTCCTGTATCTGCTGAGGGAGTGGAGGGACCCTGTAAAAACAAACTTTTACATCTTTACAAAGAACAAGAAGTCATGGGTGCGTGTTTATGAGTTTTGTTTTAAAGAAACCTTGAACTCTAAATATTGTAATAACCTTTTATTTGACATAAGTGGTTCATTACTGAACCTCATTGGCAGGTCCATAGACTTGTCACTCTTCATAGACAAACAGCTGGGTACAGGAGACACTGGTCTCTCTTGTTGGATCCTGACAAAAAACAAGGAAATTATATTTAGTTGGGCTAAGGAAGAAACCGTCAAAATTGTTGTTGAGGAGTAATTATAATGTACAGTACCAGTCAAAAGTTTGGACACACCTAGAGTACTCGTTCCAGGTTTTTTCTTTATTTTTTTACTATTTTCTACATTGTAGAATAATACTGAAGACATCAAAACTACGAAATAACACATATGGAATCATAGTAATGAAAAAAGTGTTAAACAAATCTAAATATATTTGAGATTCTTCAAAGTAGCCACCCTTTGCCTTGACAGCTTTGCACACTTGTCATTCTCTCAACCAGGTTCATGAGGTAGTCACCTGGAATGGTAGTCACCTGGAATTTATTTCCTTCTTAATTGGATCGGCCCCTTTAAAAAAATGTTTTGCCTAAAATGTCATACCCAAATCTAACGGCCTGTAGCTCAGGCCCTGAAGCAAGGATATGCATATTCTTGGTACCATTTGAAAGGAAACACTTTGAAGTTTGTAGAAATGTGAAAGGAATGTAGGAGAATATAACACATTAGATCTGGTAAAAGATAATACGAAGAAAAAACCAACCGTTCTTTTGTGTGCTTTTACCATCATCTTTGAAATGCAAGAGAAAGGCCATAATGTATTATTCCAGCCCAGGTGCCACTGGGCTTGGCCACTAGATGGCAGCAGTGTATGTGAAAGTTTTAGAATGATCCAATGAACCATTGCATTTCTGTTCAAAATGTATCAAGACTGCCCAAATGTGCTTAATTAGTTTATTAATAACTTCTCATGTTCAAAATTGTACACTCTCCTCAAACAATAGCATGGTATTCTTTCACTGTCATAGCTACTGTTAATTGGACAGTGCAGTTAGATTAACAAGAATGTAAGCTTTCTGCCATTATCAGATATGTCTATGTCCTGGGAAATGTTCTTGTTACTTACAACTTCAGGCTGATCGCATTAGCCTAAATTAGTTCAAAAGTCCCACAGGGGACCCACCAATCGTGAAGATTAATGCGTTTCAGCCAATCAGTTGTTGTGACAAGGTAGGGGTGGCATATTGAAGATAGCCCTATTTAGTAAAAGACCAAGTCCATATTATGGCAAGAACAGCTCAAATAAGCAAAGAGAAACGACAGTCCGTCATTACTTTAAGACATGAAGGTCAGTCAATCCTGAAAAAGTTTCTTCAAGTGCAGTCGCAAAAACCATAAAGTGCTATGATGAAACTGGCTCTCATGAGGACCGCCACAGGAAAGGAAGACCCAGAGTTACTTCTGCTGCAGAGGACAAGTTCATTAGAGTTAACTGCACCTAAGATTGCAGTCCAAATAAATGCTTTACAGAGTTCAAGTAACAGACACATCTCAAAATCAACTGTTCAGAGGAGAGTGCATGAATCAGGCGTTCACCGTGGAATTTCTGCAAAGAAACCTCTACTAAAGGACACCAATAACAAGAAGTGACTTGCTTGGGCCAAGAAACACCAGCAATGGACATTAGACCTGTGGAAATCTGTCCTTTGATCTGGTGAGTCCAAATTTGAGATGTTTGGTTCCAACCACTTTGTCTTTGTGAGATGCAGAGTAGCTGAACGGATGATCTCCGCATGTGTGGTTCCCACCGTGAAGCATGGAGGAGGTGTGATGATGTGGGGGTGCTTTGCTGGTAACACTGTCTGTGATTTATTTAGAATTTAAGGCACACTTAACCAGCATGGCTACCCCAGCATTCTGCAGCAATACGCCAATCCATCTGGTTTGCGCATAGTGGGACTAAAAGTGTCTCCTGACCCCTCCTGTCTCAGCCTCCAGTATTTATGCTGCAGCAGTTTGTGTCGGGGGGCTAGGGTCAGTCTGTTATATCTGGAGTATTTCTCCTGTCTTATCCGGTGTCCTGTGTGAATTTAAGTATGCTCTCTAATTCTCTCTTTCTCTCTGAGGACCTGTGCCCTAGGACCATGCCTCAGGACTACCTGGCATGATGACTCCTTGTTGTCCCCAGTCCACCTAGCCGTGCTGCTGCTCCAGTTTCAATTGTTCTGCCTGCGGCTATGGAACCCTGACCTGTTCACTGTGATTACTATTATTTGACCATGCTGGTCATTTATGAACATTTGAACATCTTGGCCATGTTCTGTTATAATCTTCACACGGCACAGCCAGAAGAGGACTGGCCACCCCTCATAGCCTGGTTCCTCTCTAGGTTTCTTCCTAGGGAGATTTTCCTAGCCACCGTGCTTCTACTCCTGCATTGCTTGCTGTTTGGGGTTTTAGGCTGGATTTCTGTACATCACTTTGATATATCAGCTGATGTAAGAAGGGCTATGTAAATAAATTTGATTTGATTTTTCAACATGACAAAGACCCAAAACACAACTCCAGGTTGTGTAAGGGCTTTTTGACCAAGGAGAGAGATGGAGTGCTGCATCAGATGACCTGGCCTCCACAATCACCCGACCTCAACCCAGTTGAGATGGTTTGCAATGAATTGGACCGCAGAGTTAAGGAAAAGCAACCAACAAGTGCTCAGCATATGTGGGAACTCCTTCAAGACTGTTGGAAAAACATTCCTCATTAAGCTGGTTGAGAGAATGCCAAGAGTGTGCAAAGCTTTCATCAAGGCAAAGGGTGGCTACTTTTAAGAATCTAAAGTCTAAAATATATTTTGATTTGTTGAACACTTTTTGTTACTACATGATTACATATGTGTTATTTCATAGTTTTGATGTCTTCACTATTATTCTACAAAAATAGTAAAAATAAAGAAAAACCCTTGAATGTGTAGGTGTGTCCAAAAGTTTTACTGGTACTATATGTGTGTGGTTAAAACAACAAGTCTTGTAACCCTTGTTCACAAGAAAAGTTAATTGGTAGTCCCATAGACTGGTTACTCTTCCTAGACACACAGCTGGTTACAGGAGACGCTGGTATCTCCTGATGGACCCTGACAAAAACCATGGAGATTATTGTTAGTCTGACTGGGGAAGGGTGAGGGTGCTCAGATATCTGTATGGCCATCATTCTTAAATGGAAGAAATTTGGAACCACTAAGACTCTTCCTAGAACTGCCCACCCAGCCAAACTGAGCAATCGGAGAAGAAGGACCTTGGTCAAGGAGGTGACCAATAACCTGATGGTCACTCTGACAGAGCTCCAGAGTTATTCTGTGGAAATGGGAGAACCTTCCAGAAGGACAACCATCTCTGCAGCACACCACCAATCAGACCTTTATGGTAGAGTGGCCAGATGGATGCCACTCCTCAGTCAAAGGCACATGACAGCCCACTTGGAGTTTGCCAAAAGGCACCTAAAGGACTCTCAGACCATGAGAAACAAGATTCTCTGGTCTGATGAAACCAAGACTGAACTCTTTGGCCTGAATGCCAGGCGTCACGTCTGGAGGAAACCTAGCACCATCCCAACGGTGAGGCATGGTGGTGGCAGGATTGAGGGAAAGATGAACAGAGCAAATTACAGAGAGATCCTTGATCTCCTGTTCCAGAGCGCTCAGGACCTCAGACTGGGGCAAAGGTTCACATTCCAACAGGACAACGACCCTAAGCACAGAGCCAAGACAACGCAGGAGTGGCATTGGGACAAGTGTCTGAATGTCCTTGAGTGGCCCAGCCAGAGCCCGGACTTGAACCCGATCTAACAGCTCTGGAGAGACCTGAACATAGCTGTGCAACGACGCTCCCCATCCAACCTGGACTCCCGAGTGGCACACCGGTCTAAGGCACTGTATCTCAGCGCTAGAGGCATCACTACAGACCGTGGTTCGATTCCAGGCTGTATCACAGCTGGCCGTGATTGGGAGTTCCATAGGGCGGCGCACAATTGGCCCAGCGTCGTTAGGGTTTGGCCGGGTTAGGCAGTCATTGTGAATCAGAATTTGTTTTTAACTGACTTGCCTAGTTAAATAAAAGAAACAAAAATTCTGACAGAGCTTGAGAGGATCTGCAGAGAAGAATGGGAGAAACTCCCCAAATACAGGTGTGCCAAGCATGTAGCATCATACCCAAGAAGAGTTGTGGCTGTAATCGCTGCCAAAGGTGCTTCAACAAAGTACTGAGTAAAGGGTCTGAATACTTATGTAAATGTGATATTTCAGTGTTTTTGTTATACATTTGCAAAAATGAATAAACCTTTTTTTGCTTTGTCATTATTGGGTGTTGTGTGTAGATTGATGAGGGGGGGAGGGAACAATTGAATCAATTTTAGAAATAAAGCTGTAACGTAACAAAATGTGGAAAAAGTCAAGGGGTCTGAATACTTTCCAAATGCACCGTATATTTGTGGTTAAAAGTCTTATTACCCCTGTTCACTGGAAAAGTTGATTGGTGGTCCCATAGACTGGCCACTCTTCATAGACACACAGCTGGTTACAGGAGACGCTGGTCTCTCCTGATGGACCCTGACAAAAACCATGGAGATTATTGTTAGTCTGACTGGGGAAGAAATAGTTTTTGACGGCGCTCAGATATCTGTATCAGGATTATGTAGGTGTGTGGTAAAACTACGTTTTATTACCCCTGTTCACTGGACAATGGTTCTTTACTGAAGTTATATGGAGCATCGATTGACATGTCACTCTTCATGGACACACAGCTGGGTACAGGAGACACGGGTCTCTCCTGCTCCTCTTTCTCGCCTGAGACAATATTTTTTGAAAAACTGTACCCCTCCTCTCTCTCTGCAGAGAGACTCATTTTAGAGGTCGTAATTCCCTTCTCATGGGCAGACAAATACTACTGTCCTCTGACCTAGATCAGCCCTGTGAACACACACACACACCCACCTCCACCCATACAGAGAGAGAGGGAGAGAGAGAGTATCAATCATACACAATGCTGTCAAATAGCTACTACACACACTACCAAATTAAAATGGCTGATTTCTGTAACATTGGTTGGTTATCCAGGAAGTGTATCACTTTCGACTGTTTACGCATTTGCCAGCTATTGTCAACTGGACTACTTTAGCTTGTTTGCAACTTTGCTAGCATGTATACCTAGCTGGCACATGTACAAACCATAGCAGTGACAAAGATTAGTAGAATTTAAATGAATGAGGTGGTCATTTCTGCAAACAGTGTATTTTTTATGAATTTAGCTGGCTAGATTACACAGTTCGCAAACAGGACCAATAGTTGAATAGACATTAAATACGCTACTCCTTTAGTCTCCCCTTTTCCCCATCTCTGCTCTACTCTTCTCTTTCAATAACTTTCTATGTTCTTGTAGCAAGAAACAAAAACAGTCTGTAATGCTTACCACTGAGATGGGTTCCTCGGTTTGAGAATGTTGCTGTAGGCTGTAGCTTCTTTGTTTGACTGCTCAAAGGAGAGAAGGGCAGAAAGAAGGGAGGGCAAGCCAGGGCAGGAACAGTATTTGACTTCCGCCTTGTGGGAATTTGATAGCTAGATTAGCTACATTTGCTTGGTAGGTTTTTGCTATGCCTCTTTCCTCTCTCTGTGATCTTTACGGATGTGTTTACGCTGTGTGGTGCATGGAAACAGAGTAATCTTCTGAGCCACTATCTTCAAACTGACATAGGACAAAGGGCAATGTGCATCACCAAAGTTGTCCGAAGTGATTTAATAAAAAAACAGGAAGAAATTTACACCAGCTGTCTGCATATGAAACCTTGTGAAACAGCCTGTTTTATAACCTGGTGGAAAATGGATTAAAGATGGATTAACAAGTGACTCAGTGTGGCGTACAAACAAACAAAGCCTCCACTCTGATCCAACAGTTGTACATTTGATGAGAAAGAAAATATTTTTGCTGATAAATGTAGATACTTTACGCCTACTTAACGCCCACTGTGACAGTGTTTCTCTCCACCAGAGAGCACTGTTGTTTAATGAATGGTGAGGTTTGTCACCTGCTCCTCCTCATCTGACAAATCCTACTGCCAATATACCTTTTGACTTACCCTACGTTTTTCTTTTTCAATATACCTTTTACTTATCTCTATGGTTCTATTTTTATATTGATCTTTTCTCTCCTTCTCTCTCTCTCTTTTTCCAACTCTCTCTGTCTCTGTGCACCATCTCCACAATGCTGGACTTCAGTGGGGTTGCCATGTCAACTAGAAAGGATGTTACCATAGCAATCGCTCATTTAGGTGGGATACCATCGGATACCATACTGTAACCAAAGACATATAAATGTCAAATAGGGTCTGGGAGGGTGGGGGTTTGAGGTTGGGGTTTCTGGGAAGGGTTTATGGGTGTTAGGGGTCTCGTTATCAGTGGTTAATTGCCACATTAGCAGGAACAGGGTAAATCTGTGGTGGATCAAACTGTATTACAGTGATAGCAACACCTCCTGGCACACGCCTGGGGGCAGTGGGAGGGGCGACTGGCATCCTGTGTGTGTGTGTGTCTAATTACATTTGGGTTGGTTGCATGATGGTTGTTTTATTGATCCAGTCTGCATTCCCACCAAGATTCCCACACAGATGAATCTCTTTCTTTTCTCTCTCTCTCACTCTCTCACTCTCTCTCTCTCTCACGCTCTCTCTCACTCTCTCTCTCACTCTCTCTCTCTCTCTCTCTCACTCTCTCTCTTTCACTCTCTCTCTCTCTCTCACTCTCTCTCTCTCTCTCTCACTCTCTCTCACACTCTCTCTCTCACACTCTCTCTCTCTATCTCTCTCTCTCTCACTCTCTCTCTCTCACTCTCTCACTCTCTCACACTCTCTCTCTCTCACACACTCTCTCACTCTCTGTCTCTCTCTCTCTGTCTCTCTCTCTCTCAATTCAATTCAATTCAATTCAAGGGGCTTTATTGGCATGGGAAACATGTGTTAACATTGCCAAAGCAAGTGAGGTAGATAATATACAAAAGTCAAATAAACAATAAAAAATGAACAGTAAACATTACACATACAGAAGTTTCAAAACAATAAAGACATTACAAATGTCATATTATATATATATGCAGTGTTGTAACAATGTACAAATGGTTAAAGCACACAAGTTAAAGTAAATAAACATAAATATGGGTTGTATTTACAATGGTGTTTGTTCTTCACTGGTTGCCCTTTTCTGGTGGCAACAAGTCACAAATCTTGCTGCTGTGATGGCACACTGTGGAATTTCACCCAGTAGATATGGGAGTTTATCAAAATTGGATTTGTTTTCGAATTCTTTGTGGATCTGTGTAATCTGAGGGAAATATGTCTCTCTAATATGGTCATACATTGGGCAGGAGGTTAGGAAGTGCAGCTCAGTTTCCACCTCATTTTGTGGGCAGTGAGCACATAGCCTGTCTTCTCTTGAGAGCCATGTCTGCCTACGGCGGCCTTTCTCAATAGCAAGGCTATGCTCACTGAGTCTGTACATAGTCAAAGCTTTCCTTAAGTTTGGGTCAGTCACAGTGGTTAGGTATTCTGCCACTGTATACTCTCTGTTTAGGGCCAAATAGCATTCTAGTTTGCTCTGTTTTTTTGTTAATTCTTTCCAATGTGTCAAGTAATTATCTTTTTGTTTTCTCATGATTTGGTTGGGTCTAACTGTGCTGTTGTCCTGGGGCTCTGTGGGGTGTGTTTGTGTTTGTGAACAGAGCCCTAGGACCAGCTTGCTTAGGGGACTCTTCTCCAGGTTCATCTCTCTGTAGGTGATGGCTTTGTTATGGAAGGTTTGGGAATCGCTTCCTTTTAGGTGGTTGTAGAATTTAACGGCTCTTTTCTGGATTTTGATAATTAGTGGGTATCGGCCTAATTCTGCTCTGCATGCATTATTTGGTGTTCTACGTTGTACACGGAGGATATTTTTGCAGAATTCTGCATGCAGAGTCTCAATTTGGTGTTTGTCCCATTTTGTGAAATCTTGGTTGGTGAGCGGACCCCAGACCTCACAACCATAAAGGGCAATGGGCTCTATGACTGATTCAAGTATTTTTAGCCAGATCCTAATTGGTATGTTGAAATTTATGTTCCTTTTGATGGCATAGAATGCCCTTCTTGCCTTGTCTCTCAGATCGTTCACAGCTCTGTGGAAGCTACCTGTGGTGCTGATGTTTAGGCCGAGGTATGTATAGTTTTTTGTGTGCTCTAGGGCAACGGTGTCTAGATGGAATTTGTGGTCCTGGCGACTGGACCTTTTTTGGAACACCATTATTTTGGTCTTACTGAGATTTACTGTCAGGGCCCAGGTCTGACAGAATCTGTGCAGAAGATCTAGGTGCTGCTGTAGGCCCTCCTTGGTTGGTGACAGAAGCACCAGATCATCAGCAAACAGTAGACATTTGACTTCGGATTCTAGTAGGGTGAGACCGGGTGCTGCAGACTGTTCTAGTGCCCGCGCCAATTCGTTGATATATATGTTGAAGAGGGTGGGGCTTAAGCTGCATCCCTGTCTCACCCCACGACCCTGTGTGAAGAAATGTGTGTGTTTTTTGCCAATTTTAACCGCACACTTGTTGTTTGTGTACATGGATTTTATGATGTCGTATGTTTTACCCCCAACACCACTTTCCATCAATTTGTATAGCAGACCCTCATGCCAAATTGAGTCGAAGGCTTTTTTGAAATCAACAAAGCATGAGAAGACTTTGCCTTTGTTTTGGTTTGTTTGGTTGTCAATTAGGGTGTGTAGGGTGAATACATGGTCTGTTGTACGGTAATTTGGTAAAAAGCCAATTTGACATTTGCTCAGTACATTGTTTTCATTGAGGAAATGTACGAGTCTGCTGTTAATGATAATGCAGAGTATTTTCCCAAGGTTACTGTTGACGCATATTCCACGGTAGTTATTGGGGTCAAATTTGTCTCCACTTTTGTGGATTGGGGTGATCAGTCCTTGGTTCCAAATATTGGGGAAGATGCCAGAGCTAAGGACGATGTTAAAGAGTTTTAATATAGCCAATTGGAATTTGTTGTCTGTATATTTGATCATTTCATTAAGGATACCATCAACACCACAGGCCTTTTTGGGTTGGAGGGTTTTTATTTTGTCCTGTAACTCATTCAAGGTAATAGGAGAATCCAGTGGGTTCTGGTAGTCTTTAATAGTTGATTCTAGGATTTGTATTTGATCATGTATATGTTTTTGCTCTTTATTCTTTGTTATAGAGCCAAAAAGATTGGAGAAGTGGTTTACCCATACATCTCCATTTTGGATAGATAATTCTTCGTGTTGTTGTTTGTTTAGTGTTTTCCAATTTTCCCAGAATTGGTTAGAGTCTATGGATTCTTCAATTACATTGAGCTGATTTCTGACGTGCTGTTCCTTCTTTTTCCGTAGTGTATTTCTGTATTGTTTTAGTGATTCACCATAGTGAAGGGGTAGACTCAGGTTTTCCGGGTCTCTATGTTTTTGGTTGGACAGGTTTCTCAATTTATTTCTTAGATTTTTGCATTCTTTATCAAACCATTTGTCATTGTTGTTCATTTTCTTCGGTTTTCTATTTGAGATTTTTAGATTTGATAGGGAAGCTGAGAGGTCAAATATACTGTTAAGACTTTCTACTGCCAAGTTTACACCTTCACTATTGCAGTGGAACGTTTTACCCAGGAAGTTGTCTAAAAGGGATTGAATTTGCTGTTGCCTAATTGTTTTTTGGTAGGTTTCCAAACTGCATTCCTTCCATCTATAGCATTTCTTAATGTTACTCAGTTCCTTTGGCTTTGATGCCTCATGATTGAGTATTGCTCTGTTCAAGTAGACTGTGATTTTGCTGTGGTCTGATAGGGGTGTCAGTGGGCTGACTGTGAACGCTCTGAGAGACTCTGGGTTGAGGTCAGTGATAAAGTAGTCTACAGTGCTACTGCCAAGAGATGAGCTATAGGTGTACCTACCATAGGAGTCCCCTCGAAGCCTACCATTGACTATGTACATACCCAGCGTGCGACAGAGCTGCAGGAGTTGTGACCCGTTTTTGTTGGTTATGTTGTCATAGTTGTGCCTAGGTGGGCATATGGGGGAGGGAATGCTGTCACCTCCAGGTAGGTGTTTGTCCCCCTGTGTGCTGAGGGTGTCAGGTTCCTGTCCAGTTCTGGCATTTAGGTCGCCACAGACTAATACATGTCCCTGGGCCTGGAAGTGATTGATTTCCCCCTCCAGGATGGAGAAGCTGTCTTCATTAAAGTATGGGGATTCTAGTGGGGGGATATAGGTAGCACACAGGAGGACATTTTTCTCTGTTAAGATAATTTCCTTTTGAATTTCTAGCCAAATGTAAAATGTTCCTGTTTTGATTAATTTAATGGAGTGAGTTAGGTCTGCTCTATACCAAATTAGCATTCCCCCTGAGTCCCTTCCCTGTTTCACACCTGGTAGTTTGGTGGATGGGACTACCAGCTCTCTGTAACCTAGAGGGCAACCAGTGGGTCCGTCTCCTCTATACCATGTTTCTTGCAGGATGACAATGTCTGCATTACCGATTTCTTTGGTGAAGTCCGGGTTCCTGCTCTTTAGGCCAAAGGCAGATGACCTCAGACCTTGGATATTCCAGGATGATATAGTGAAGGCTTTTTGTTCCATAAAGTGTCCAATGTTGTTGGTCGGGGTTTGGCCTCAGGCCAGTAAGTGTGAGCAGAGCCTGCTGAGCATCTGGTACATGCCGTTGGCTTGGGCGAGTGTAAGAGTGGGGGTTGGGCCTGTTTGCCCGCTCACTACCTGGGCGTATGTGTGACTTCCATGTTGATGCCCTCTTTGCGGGGGTGGGGTGCATGGGGTGGGCAGGAGTGGCATGGGTCTGATCTGAGGGGGCCTAAATTGGGTGTGGGCATGGTTGATGTGGGGGGGGTGTGTAGGTCCAGGGGGGGGTCCTGGAGGTCTTGGAGGGTGTCTCGCTGGTCTGGGTGGGGTGTCTATTGATCTGTTGCTCCTGTGTGAAGTGTTGGGGCTTCGTTTGAGAGCGATGTCCTTTAGAGTCCGGGCAAAGGTGGGCACTGCTGCCTTGTAGAGGTGGACCTGGTCATAGAGGCTGTTCAAGTCCAGGGTGGAGTGGTGTGCCAGAAAAACATTTGGTTTTGAGGCACAGTCACGGGAAATGCTTGCGTTTACCCGCTGTATTGTAGCAGGGTGGAAGTCTTTTCGTGGTAGCAGGGTGGAGATAACCACTTGTGCGTTGGGGAAAGTAGAAGAAGCTTTTTCAATCACTCCCTTCAGTGCTGTGGCCACCCTTTCCTGCTGTGCTCTCAGGTCGTTTGTGCCTGTGTGTATTATTATGTGGCTAGGTGAGCCTAGTTTGTCCTCAGACAGAAGGTCTAGGGCGTGCTGGGTGTTTGGACACCAGAGTTTAGGCACACTGTGTTTGGGAAAAAGTTTTTTTTCTTGTAGAAATTTACCATTTGAGTCCATAAGTAGGACAATCTGTGTCTTGTGTTTGTCCTCAGTGGGTGTGGGGGGGTTGTCAGGAGGGCTATCAGGGTGGCTGATGGGGGGGGGGGTGCTCAGAGGGGGTGAGAGCTGCTGGGCTTGGGGTTTTTCTTTTGTCTGTTCTGTTGTGATGTCGTTTCTATGGTCAGGGTCTGGTGTGGACTGTTCTGCTGTGGTGTCGAGACTTTTGTAGGGTGCTGAGGTGGGCTGTTCTGCTGGCGTCTCTGTGGGGCTGGCCACCTCCCTAGTGAGTTGTTCTCTGTCACATGCCATCCCCCTCGACCTCTCCTCCAGCAGTCTGATCCTCTCCTCCATCCCCCTCTCCCTCTCCTCCTGTAGTCTGATCCTCTCCTCCATCCCCCTCTCCCTCTCCTCCTGTAGTCTGATCCTCTCCTCTAGTGCTCTGTTCTTCTCCTGCTCCTGCTCTTTCTCCTGTTGATGTTGTCTCACCACTGTCCATAGTGCAGATATGTCTCTCTCCACCTCCAGCTCTCCAGGTCTGGTTAAGGGGGTGTTGTTGTGCTGGACTGTTGTCTGGGTCTGTGCTGACTGGAGTGTAATCACCTGCTGTTCCCGCTCCACCTGCCTTACCTCCAGCTGGGTGAATTTGTCCTTCATTTCAATGAGGGAGAAGTACTCTGTACTGGGAGGTTGACTGTCTGCTGAGGGTTGCTCGTCTGTGGGGTTATATGGTGAAGAGGTTTGGTCTGACCCACTTGGGGTGGGGGTATCTTTATCAAGGGAGAGCTTCTCCTGCTGGGCTAATTCTTTGATTAGGTGAAAGTCCAGCTGAAACTGTTTGTGGTTGCCCTGTACAATTACTGTTCCAGACTTATAGAGATTTATATTAGCTGACTCCTCGTCCTCGTTGTCAAGAATCCTGAGTTTCCACCCCTCGTTTACCCCCCCTCTCTTAACAGAGGGGTAGTGTGCTAATATAGCACTGTGCCATGCCTGGGGATGGTTTGTGTGGAAGATAAGGTTGCTGATGTTCCCATTTTTGTAATAGTCAGCAAAAAGTGTCTCTTGATTTTCCATAAGGAGCTTCATTTTGTGCTCTTTTCTTGTCTTGTCATTCTTCACACTCCCAGGGTAGAGTATTTTAATTACCTCTGAACGGCGGGAGGCAGCTTCTAGGGCCTCTCCCTTTGTTTGGGGTAGACTATTCGACTCTCCTGCCATTGTTGGGCTAATGGTCTTTGACACCTCTCACTTGACACTTAAGTGCTAGTTGAAGCTGTATCAAGCTTGGCAGAGGTATGTTACTATTCAGTCCTTTTAAAGTATTGTCAACTATTTTTCTTCTTGGCTTTTGTAAATCAAATATAGTTTCAGACTAGACATTACTCACTCAGTTCCAGGTTGGGTGGTGTTTTGAGGTTTCTGTTGTTTTCCAGAGAATTTGCTGTGTAATAATCCTTGGTATTTGTGAATCTTTCATGTGATTCCGTAATTCCGTCCAAAATCAGGATGTAGGTTTTGAGTTTTGATTTGAATTTAGGGTTATGTTGTAGAGGGTAGCATCCTGTATTTGTTCCTGACAAGAAATCCAAGTTTAACTAACTCTAAATCTATATTTTTTAAAGAAAATGCTGAAAAATGCAGGAGCTCATCTGATCATGACTGTCTCATGACTGTCTCTCTGTCTCTCTCTCCTTCCTTTCTCTCTCTCTCTCTCTCTCTCTCTCACTCTCTTTCTCTCTCTCTCTCTCTCTCTCTCTCTCTCTCTCTCTCTCTCTCTCTCTCTCTCTCTCTCTCTCTCTCTCTCTCACACTCTCTCTCTCACACTCTCTCTCTTTCACTCTCTCTCTCTCTCTCTCTCTCACACTCTCTCTCACACTCTCTCTCACACTCTCTCTCTCTCACACACTCTCTCACTCTCTCTCTCTCTATCTCACACTCTCTCTCTCTCTCACTCTCTCACTCTCTCTCACTCTCTCTCACACTCTCTCACACTCTCTCTGTCTCTCTCTCTCTCTCTCTCTCTCTCTCTCTTCGCAATCACATGTGTGTGTTTAGTTGCTGTTCACTAGATTGTCTCTGAATATACAGCCTATGCCTCATATTCCCCCGAGAGATCTCTCCACGTGCTGCGCCTGTCACAAGATCATATATAAACACAATTGTACATTGTTTAAAAAATATTTATCCTCTATGAACAATAGTAAATTTACAGTAGACTTTAACAAGACCAGAATGCCTTTCCTATGATCTGTGCAATTTTACACATTTTTACACATTTTATTTTACATATTTTTACACATTTTGCCATTGGACGGAGAGAGAATGTATTAATTTTATAACACATTTCATGCAAATCTACTCATTTTGCCATGGAACCCTCTCTTTCTAAAATTATCTGCCGAAATTGTTGCAACCCCTATTTACTAGCCTGTTTCTCCTTCGTATCGTCTGAGATTCCCAAAGATTGGAAAGCTGCCGCGATCATCCCCCTCTTCAAAGGGGGAGACACTCTAGACTCAAACTGCTACAGACCTATATCTATCCTACCCTGCCTTTCGAAGGTCTTTCGAAAGCCAAGTTAACAAACAGATTACCGACCATTTCGAATCCCACCGTACCTTCTCCGCTATGCAATCTGGTTTCAGAGCTGGTCATGGGTGCACCTCAGCCACACTCAAGGTCCTAAATGATATCATAACCGCCATCGATGAAAGACATTACTGTGCAGCCGTATTCATCGACCTGGCCAAGGCTTTCGATTCTGTCAATCACCACATTCTTATCGACAGACTCAACAGCCTTGGTTTCTCAAATGATTGCCTCGCCTGGTTCACCAAGTACTTCTCTGACAGAGTTCAGTGTGTCAAATCGGAGGGCCTGTTGTCCGGACCTCTGGCAGTCTCTATGGGGGTGCCACAGGGTTCAATTCTCGGGCCGATTCTCTTCTCTGTATACATCAATGATGTCGCTCTTGCTGCTCTGATCCACCTCTACGCAGACGACATCATTCTGTATACTTCTGGCCCTTCTTTGGACACTGTTAACTAACCTCCAGACGAGCTTCAATGCCATACAACTCTCCTTCCGTGGTCTCCAACTGCTCTTACATGCAAGTAAAACTAAATGCATGTTCTTCAACTGATCACAGCCTGCACCTGCCCGCCCGTCCAACATCACTAATCTGGACGGTTCTAACTTAGAATATGTGGACAACTACAAATACCTAGGGGTCTGGCTAGACTGTAAACTCTCCTTCCAGACTCACATTAAGCATCTCCAATCAAAAATTCTAGAATCGGCTTCCTATTTTGCAACAAAGCATCCTTCACTCATGCTGCCAAACATACCCTCGTAAAACTTCGGGCGATGTCCTTTACAAAATAGCCTCCAACACTCTACTCAACAAATTGGATGCAGTCTATCACAGTGCCATCCGTTTTGTCACCAAAGCCCCATATACTACCTACCACTGCGACCTGTATGCTCTCGTTGATTGGCCCTCGCTTCATACTTGTCGCCAAACCCACTGGCTCCAGGTCATCTACAAGTCTTTGCTAGGTAAAGCCCCGCCTTATCTCAGCTCACTGCTCACTATAGCAGCACCCACCCGTAGCACGTGCTCCAGCAGGTATACCTCACTGGTCACCCCCAAAGCCAATTCCTCCTTTGGCCGCCTTTCCTTCCAGTTCTCTGCTGCCAATGACTGGAACGAACTGCAAAAATCACTGAAGCTGGAGACTCATATCTCCCTCACTAGCTTTAAGCACAAGCTGTCAGAGCAGCTCACAGATCACTGCACCTGTACATAGCCTATCTGTAAATAGCCCATCCAACTACCTCATCCCCATACTGTATTTATTTATTCATCTTGCTCCTTTGCACCCCAGTATCTCTATTTTCACATTCATCTTCTGCACATCTATCACTCCAGTGTTTAATTGGTATTTTGTAATTACTTCGCCACCATGGCCTATTTATTGCCTTATCTCCCCTATTTTACCTCATTTGCACACACTGTATATATACTTTTTCTACTGTATTATTGACTGTATGTTTGTTTATTCCATGTGTAACTCTGCGTTGTTGTACCTGTCGAACTGCTTTGCTTTATCTTGGCAAGGTCGCAGTTGTAAATGAGAACTTGTTCTCAACTAGCCTACCTGGTTAAATAAAGGTGAATAAAAAATATAGATATTGTCACGAATCCCGCCGAAGATGGTGCCTCTTCCTGTTCGGGCGGCGCTCGGCGGTCGTCGTCACCGGCCTACTAGCTGCCATCGATTCTCTTCTTTTTGTTTCTGTTAGTTTGGGCTGATTGGGTGCACCTGTTTTGGGTTTAGTTTTGTGGGTAGGCTATTTAAGGGCAGTAGGCCCGCTGGCTTTTGTGCGGGCTTGTTCTCTGTTATTTGGTGTTGGATTTTTATTGTGGATTCTATATTTTCCAGACAGTTTAGTCCTGTGTGTTTGGACTGGTATTTTCATGCGCCCGTGTGTTTGGGCATGATCGTTTTCCCTGTCTACAGGAAATAAATCCACATTCTTGAATACCTGCTCTCTGCGCTTGACTCCTCCACCCAGTACTCCTAGCAGGTCTGACATATATATTTTCAGTTTTAAAGCTAATTTCCTGCAATTCCACACATTTTGCCATGACATATGCCATGTTAAAGGGATATTTCACCACTGCTCTATTTCACTATATATGTCCATTAATATGTTATTAACATATAATAAGTGTCATAAAAATTTTGAATTTCGTCACTACATGCAAATACAAGCGGTTCTACATCTCACTGGTAGAAACGGGGCAGCTACATTAACTGGTTGTAAGAAAACCACAACATCCAGAATTCATAGCGATTTCAGGACGTGGAGGAACACCCCGTGGAGGTGTAAAAAATATCAAAATGTTTGTGTTTGTAGCCAGCACTTTCAGCCAGATGATTTCGAAATGGAACTGAAGTCTCAACTGATGGGGTTGCCATGTCGTCAAACTTTGAAAGGGGATGCCATTCTATCGATTTCCCCCTTCACTTCAAAGAGGGAAATATCCGATCAGCAAACATCATCAGCTCA
Source organism: Salvelinus fontinalis (assembly GCF_029448725.1). NCBI lineage: Eukaryota > Metazoa > Chordata > Actinopteri > Salmoniformes > Salmonidae > Salvelinus > Salvelinus fontinalis. The sequence goes on from NC_074676.1 coordinate 22,137,895, forward strand.
GCAGAAAAGAAGTAAATCTGCAGTGGGTGGTGAAGAAAGTGTACAAAAGGCTTATCCACATGGCTGTGGAGTGCAGAAATAACCAGATGGTTGTCTACAAGGAGCCAGAGTCATAGCCCCCTGAACCCAGCATCCCTGCCAACATCGATTACAGCCTTGAGTCTTCTTGGGTATGATGTTACAAGCTGTGCACACCTGTATTTGGGGAGTTTCTTCCATTCTTCTCTGCAGATCCTCAAGCACTGTCAGGTTGGATGGGGAGCGTCGAACATCTCTGGAGAGACCTGAAAATAGCTGTGCAGCAACACTCCCCATCCAACCTGACAGAGCTTGAGACGATCTGCAGAGAAGGGAAGGAGAAACTCCCCAAATACAGGTGTGCCCAGCTTGTAGCATCATACCCAAGAAGACTCGATGCTGTAATCGCTGCCAAAGGTGCTTCAACAAAGTACTGAGTAAAGGGTCTGAATACTTATGTAAATGTGATATTTCAGTTATTTATTTGTAATAAATTAGCAAAAAATTCCAAAAACCTGTTTTTGCTTTGTCATTATGGGGTATTGTGTGTACATTGATAACATTTTTTATTTATTTAATACATTTTAGAAAAAGGCTGTAATGTAACAAAATGTGGAAAAAGTCAATGGGTCTGAATACTTTCCGAAGGCTGTGTGTGTAACGGAATTCGTCCTCCTCATCTGACGAGGAGTAAGAAATGTCGGACCAATACGCAGCGTGATAAGTGTCCATATTATTTAATAATACTGAACACGACAACAATACAAAAATAACAAAGTGCATAGATAAGAAAACCGAAACAGTCCCGTAACGTGAACAAACAGACACGGAAGACAACCACCCACCAAACACAACAGAAAACAGGCTACCTAAATATGGTTCCCAATCAGAGACAATGACTAACACCTGCCTCTGATTGAGAACCATATCAGGCCAAACGAAAAACACAACATAGAAACACAAAACATAGATAACCCACCCAACTCACGCCCTGACCAACTAAAACAAAGAAAATACAAAAGAACTAAGGTCAGAACGTGACAGTGTGTGTGTGTGTGTGTGGTTTGGTTTGGTTTGGGTCTGACAGGCAACCATATGTTGCTTATACTTGGAGCTGGCCCTGGTGTCATTAAAATGTTGATCCTAATGTAGGCATACAGAAATAAATGGTCATTTACATTTAAAAGTTTTTTTTTAAATACAATAATTCTTAGCAACACATTTTTCAATGGAGAGAAAGAAAATAAGTAGCCTATTACTTGGCCTATTTAACCTATTTAAAATGGGGAACTCATAAAACGTTCCTGCATATCTGGGATGCTCTTTTGAGTTTATTTTGATGCGTTTTTTATTATGCAAAATAATCTGATTTATTCAGCATAAACTTGTCAAGTACAACAACAGAAACAATAGAAATGTATAGGCTTACATCAGTGGAGGCTGCTGAGGGGAGGACGGCTCATAATAATGGCTGGAGCTGAGCAAATTGTATGGCATCAAATACATGGAAACCAAGTGAAAATAGGCCTATAAAAAGCCTTTTAATATGCATCAATATCAGGTTCATTTTGGAAATGGTAAGGGTCTTATCCATAATATTGTCTTATAATATTACCTTTCTCAGGACCTAACAAGCAACAACAGCTGGTGTGCAGAGGACAATTTCAATATTTTAATCCCAGTACAACATGCCTTTAAATTCTGTCTCAGAAAGGTGTAGACTACAACAGTTTATATTGATGAATTTAATATTGTAGTGCATTATTTCACAATAACCATCAATGTTTAATGCATACCAACTGATTGGATAAGAGAGCACAGAGAGATAGAGGAATTTAGGAAGAGATGCACTTGCTGAAAATGTACCAACCTGCATGTTAATCATTATTCACATTTCTCCCACATGTAACCATTACAAATCAGCAGAAATTCAAATGTTAAATGAGTCATATATTGTAATTGCGTAGCCTATCAGATATATAATTACTGCATGTGATTTATGAAAATAATAATAATTTGAAATGATGATATATTGTTGTATGATGTAATATGATATGATCCTCTATTATATTGGTCTGCATTATTATTATTGAAAATAATAATCCTATCATAATAATTCAGATTATGTTATGAGAATAAGCTTCTGCTAGGGAAAAAGCAGGAAGGATGATAAGGACATGTAGGCCTTAACCATTTATGACTAAAAAGAGAATACGTTTTACAAGCTAAATTCTTTGTTTATGTTTTCAGTCATAAATATGGCTAGTGTAGGCCTATTTCTCCGAGGCAAAGCGAGAGCCGTGGCAGATATACAGTACCTGATTGTTAACACTAATGAACAATGTATCTGAAGGGATTTTTCAGTTAACTGACCAGTAGGCCTAGTCAAGGTTTCTGTGGATGGACAGAATAAATACTTGTCAAATAATACGTGTTCTTACAGCGTTGGGCAGGTTACTTTCTAAATGTAATCTGTTACAGTTACAAGTTACCTGTCCAAAATTGTAATCAGTAATATAACTTTTGGATTACCCAAACTCAGTAACGTAATCTGATTACATTCCGTTACTTTTAGATGACTTTCCCCTTAAGAGGCATTAGAAGAAGACAAAAATGTATGTTACCAATTGAACGGCATCTTTTGCAGGATAAATCAATGTTAAAGTTTACATAGCTGGCCCTATATGGGTGTTACATTTTACTTTATGGGTTGGTTATGTAGGCCTCTTCTAACCCATCGCTTTCTACTACATATAATAATACGATGACATTATATCTTTACATTAAAAAACAATGTCTATCAGAAATCCAGTAATTCCAATAAATGTTATACCCCTTGATCTTCAAGAATAGAACTTGGAAATATGGAAGTATAGATTAGCCAAATTGTTTTACCTGAGCATAACCCCAAAACTAAGGACTTATTAGCCAGCCCTACTCTGTTGTTTATGATTTGTTGTCATGGAGGACTGATTGGGCTCCTTGATTCGTGTTGAAAAATAAACGCTACGCTCATGGAATGGCATGCTTTGAGCACTACTGAAAAGTGCTATTTACATGTGAAAAATGAATGCAAAATGCTGCATTTGCTATAGGCCTATTGTTTACCTTTTTGTTGGTGACACTTTGATATCTTGATAATATCCAGCTGTTTAAAGTGCAAATCCACAGATGAAACAATAACGAAACGCACACGCCGCCTTTGTTTTGTTAAAAAGCTGAGAGATGGGCCTGGAGAAATGTAACCGCTCTCAGATTTATAGACAGCGCTATGGATGCAAGGACTGACCATCCATAATATAAAAATTATTGTTTTAACCATGTTATGAGACTATACAGTGTTTGTTTATATTTACAATGTTTACAAACATTGGAGAAAAACAAGCTTATATTGTGGGTTCTCATGGAGTGTGACAGTTGAACTAAGCTCATGAGGCATTTATAAGTTCTATTCTTCAAGAATCAATGGATATATAGTATATATATATAATTTATAAGTCAAAAAATGGATGTAGCAACTACAGATTGCTCCTTTAAGTCTATCAAAAGTGTGCAATATTTTTTTTATCAGCATGAATTAGATTTTTTGTATTCCATAGGCTGGGATCCGCACTATGCAGCTGTTGCAAGAGCGCATTTTTCACTGGCTGTCCACTGGTTTCAAAAACAATGATTGATTGGCAGATAAAATTCTTGAATTCAACCATTATTGGGTTCAAACACACATTTAGATTTGTGAACAACCATCCACAACAACCACAATCCGTAAGGCGTAAATAGGTAAATGAGAGCGCAGCAGTGTGATTCACATCAATGCGCTATGTAGATATCAATAATACGTGTTATCCGTATCGCTGTAGACTACCCCACTGCTGTCATCCTTGCTGTACCTCTAAGCGTTTATTCAAATAGAATAATCTTTGGATGCCGACAGCAGTCGCACCATTGGAAGACATAGCTTGGACTGTAGCCTACAAAAGCCTATTCCTGCTCTTTTCCCGCTATCCATCAAACACATTTGGTGTGTCATCATAGTGGTCTCTGACTTGTGGTCAGACTCGCTCTGGTGGAACAAACTTAAATCTGCGCCTTTTTTCAATGCTGATTTGAATGTCATTGAAAAAATAGAGAAGTGTCATCCTTTCTGAATTTAAGTAATCCTCTATTTTTTCAAAGGTATCTGTAATCTGATTACAATATTTATTTGCAGGTATTTGCAGGTAACGTAACGGATTACAGTTACCGTTGTTTGTAATCATTTACATATATCCATTGATTACTCCCAAACCCTGGTGTTCTATTTCAAGCATGCATCTGATGGTACAGATGATACACGGTGTATGGGTTAGATATACTGTATAACCACAACTCAACTATATTTGGCCTATAAATCTACATTTCAAGCATTTTTGTGTCAAAATGTATAAATTATTCCAACCCTTTCTTATTTTCTATAACATCCAATATCAGCATTACAATGATAATTCCATTTCTTCACTATTTTCTCCCTCCATCCTTCATCCTCTCCTCCGTCGTCTACTACTCCCACTCTTCCCCCTCCCTCTCCTCCGCCGCATCCCATTGATGATGTCTGCGCAATTACGCACATGCGCAGTGGGGTGTTTTAGCAATTTGCAGGAAACCAACTAGCAGGAATAATAAATAGCTAAGTGTTTTTCTCTCCTATATGATCAGACCTTCCCCTTCCGTCCCAATGTTTACAGTAGATATAGCTTTAAGAAGAAGATTTTAGGAACACATACTGTTATGCTGCTCTCTCTGGTCCAAAGGTAATATGTGGCTGTTCAGTAGAACCTCTATGTGACTGGATTACTACAGCTCCAATGAGTCCACAGACGACACCGCCGCACAGATGTGAGTCTGCGTATTTTTCTAACCTTCGGCGAAATCCCTGACAGCCCATGTAACCCAGGTAATGATAGCTGCATGGGTTCGTTGTTGAAGGCTACTGGTGCCTGTTATATCGAAATTCGTATTACTTTATTATAGGCTAACCTAGAAATAATTATTCTACAGACCAGTGGATTGTTTATCTTAACGCAAATGTGTTTGTTTCGTCAGTGCGAGTTCTGAGTGTCACCTTTGTTTGGCTGTGGTTGTTGACTGGAAAGAAGAGCGTTGTGCCTTTGTAAACTGGTGCAGGCTGTTTGTACTTGTTCTCTCTTGAGTAGGTTAAACGAAGACAGAAGTAGGCTACAATAATATAAACATCGCCATAGTCACCATTACAGTTAAATAATGTATGTCTGTGTCAGCCGGTGTATGTGGGTTACCAGCAGCAGTTGCAGGCTACTGTCAGAGATACAGTAGTTCCACGGTTTTTAGTTTTTTGGGGGGGACATTTTTTGGACATAGATCAATAACCTGGGGGTATCTGTGTGTAAATGAAAACCTTTATGGCCAGGGGAGCAGCTATAAGTTAGTAGAGTCTTGCCAATGCCTACAAGTCTGTTGGTTATTGTGTTGCAGTAACAAAGTTCTTGGTAGTGTATATGCATTTCTTAATTTATTCACAGTATTTTTGTGAATACAAAAAAAAATCTATCTGCCTCAGGTGGGGTAGCAATGTGTGGCTTTTGTAAGTACCCTTATGAACAGTGGTGAGGGAGGGAGAGGAAGGGATGGAGGAAGAGAGGGAGGACAGGAGAGAGAACCTGAAAAGAGCCACAAGCTGTTATCCCATCCTCTCCTGACCCTGGAAGTGATTCCCTGTGAGGGGTTGTCCTCTCGAACCTTAGCCCGGGCCCCTGCCAAAGAGCCCCCCACCCTGATCCAGACAGAGACAGAGCAGGGCGGTGCAGAGGGGACCGCAGGCAGAGAGGAGACCCCAGGAGGGGAGAGGGTTGGACACTCACATGGAGGCAGACTAGAGGAAGAGAAGCTAAAGGAGAAGAAGGAGAAAGAAAGAATATTACGGTGGAGAGAGAGAACCTTGCACCAGCATTTAGTAGCAAAGACAGAGGAGGAAAGGAGGAGAAACAGAGGGAAGAGGCCATCTCAAACCAAAGCCAAACCAACTCCAAATGTAGTCTATTACCTCGACGGAGCCAGCACAGCTCTGCCTCCTGCACTGTTATGGCCAGTGGCACACTGAACAATAACACCCTCATCACAGAGATGAGAGATACAGGAGGAGTGCAGGGCAGTAGTCCTAGTTTTCCTCTGAGCTTTATTAAACCCCAGAAGTCAGCCCTGCCTGAGTCCAGCAGCACACCTGTTACGGATGATAGGAGGACAGACACCACTCACACTTCCCTTATTGCCAATGGAGACACCAGCAAAGTTCCAAAACCAAACAACAACCCAAAAGAGACAGATGGAAAAAGAGAGGTAGATGGAGAGATAGAAGGAGATAAGGATAGAGAGAGAGATGAGAACTTAAAGACCGTTTCTAAATACCTCCACCCCTCTCCGTCCTCACCTGGCTCACTGAACTGTCACATGGCCTTGATGCACTCCTGGAACTCCTGCAAGATGCTCAAATGCCCCAAATGTAACTGGCACTACAAGTCCCAGCAGACACTGCATGCCCACCTCAGAGAAAAACACCCTGCGTCTGGGGGCTTGTGTGTGTGTGGGGGCTCGGGGGAGAAGTGTGTGTGTGGAGTGTCAAGGGGTGTGTGTGTGTACTGTAGCACGGGGAAGGCCCACCCTCGTCTGTCCCGGGGGTGAGAGTTATGTTTGTGAGTACAAACCCTACCGCTGTGGTGTGTGTGATTACACAACCTCCTCTAAAGGAAACCTCAGCATACACATGCAGTCAGACAAACACCTCAGCAACGTACAGGTAGCAGGACACACACACCCTGCGCACGGCACTCACACACACTCCGCACACAATGGTGGCTACGCTGTCAGAGACACGGCAGGCGAACAGGGCTACGGACGCACACACCCCACAGTCACACAGGCCCCTGCACACACAACACCCAACCCCAGCCAGCCCCCTTCCCACGGTAAGAGGTGGCGGTGTGAGGTGTGTGATTATGAGACCAGCATTGCCCGGAATCTGCGCATACACACCACCAGCGAGAAACACATGCATAACGTGCTGCGCCTGAAACAAACACCCAACATGTTGCAGAGAAGCTACTACCTGGCCCACTGCAGGAGTCTGCCTCCTCAACTCACACTGCTACACAGCATAGGTGAGAGACCACACATACATACTCAATAACTGTTCTGTTGGGCTCTGTTCACTGGCACATCAAGTTAGGTTGATACTTGATTATATCCATGCTTATATGTACAGTATGTTTTCTCACGGCCTGTTTGTGTGCTGTGTGTTCTAGGTGGCGAACAGTCTTTAGATATGCATCAACTATCAGCAGAGGAGCCAGTCGCCCCGGATTCAACCCTGACCCCCTCCCCCTCTCCTCCTCCCTCCTCACCATCCCCTTCTCCATCCTCCTCTCCCCCTCCTCCACTGTCTCTCTCCCCCTCTTCTCCTCTTTCCTGTGGTGTGTTCCAGTGCCTGGTGTGTTCCAGTTTCTCCTCTGACAGTCTGGAGTCTCTTAGGTCTCACCTGAGCGCCCCCTGCTCCCTGCCCCAGTCTGAGTGGCGCTCTCTGGTGGCTGGAGGCTGCTACTGCAGGCTGTGTGGCTACAGCACCCCCCTCAGGGCTAACTTCACCCTGCACTGCCAGACAGACAGACACAGGGCCCAGTACCAGCTGGCTTCCCACCTCTGGGAGGCCGGGGACAGCGAGGAATTTGTGAAGTTGGTTGCTACAGGCAACCCAGTCCAGCTGAAGTGTAACTTGTGTGACTTCCAGACCACCAGCTTGGAGAAACTGAAAATACACAGCATCAACCCTCAACACCAGGCCAGCCTCAGAGTCTACAGGGTCGGTACACACACACGATTTGGAGGCCTGTGTCACTGCTGTACTTGGACTATAAGATTATTTCTAAATATCTGGCATATAGACAGAAAATAAAGCACAGGGACCAGATTTATTTAGTGCATCTTTCTCTCTATCACAGTCTAACCCCAACCTATCACCTTATGTTCCTCTCTCTCTAGTTCTTACAGCAGTATGACAGTGCAGTAGATGGAGGGTCCTGGTTGTTCCATTGTGTCCTGTGTAACTACTCCTCCTGTTCTAAACTCCACCTATTGAGACATACCCACTCCCCTGGTCATCAGAAGAGGGAGCTTCACTACTTGCAGTTAGTGAGAGGGAGGAGCCTGGAGGAAGGGGAGGGGCTAGCGGCTACTTTCACCATTAGGAAGTGTCCCAGTCCTGAGACAGGTAAGAGACTTAGCTGGTCATTTCCAAATCCCTCCTATCTGAAGTGTGCACTTGTTCAGTTCCCCTGATGAATTTAAAAGTTTATCATTAGTTAAGGCATTGGCAACCATATTTGTACACCAGTCCAGAACAAGTTGACGAATAGAATGGAGAAAATGATCTGCAGGCCTATAATGTCAACGGAGAGACGAAACTTGGAGAGATGGAGCAGGGTGAAGAGAGAGAAGGAATTATTGATTATGGTCAGGGATTTATTGGGTTAATTGATTTGTCGAAACAAGCTTGTTACATCCCATATTGCCCCCGACAACGCTAACTTGAGACATCGCCACTGAGACACTGCTATTGAACTTTAATGTTCTAGAATAGAGATTTCAGGGTCAGTTACCCAGACTCAGAGCCTAATCCTGGACTAAAAAGCACTGTCAATAGAGATTCTCCGGCATGATTTTTAGTTTAGCAGCACTAGGCTTAATCAGGACCCGGGAAATCTTCCCTCAGTGTATCAATCAAATACATTTATAAAACCCTTTTTACATCAGCAGATGTCACAAAGTACTTATACAGAAACCCTAAAGCCCTAAACCCTAAAGCCCTAAACCCTAAAACCCCAGAGAGCAAGTAATGCAGAGGTCGACGCACTGTGGCTAGGAAAAACTCCCTAGAGAGACAGGAACCTAGGAAGAAACCAGGCTCTGAGGGGTGGCCACTCCTCTTCTGGCTATTTCCTGTGGAGATTATAAGAGTACATGGCCATTAAGGCCAGATCGTTTTTCAAGATGTTCAAACGTTCATAGATGATCAGCAGGGACAAATAATAATCACAGTGGTTATAGAGTGTGCAACAGGTCAGCACCTCAGGAGTAAATGTCAGTTTCTTTTTATAGCCAAGCATTCAGAGGTAGAGAGAGCAGGTGCAGTAGAGAGATAGATAGACAGAGAGATGGAGAGACCAGGTGCGGAAGACGGAGAGAGATACACAGAGAGATAGAGGGAGAGTACCTTTCTGATGACTCTAATGACTCCTTTCCTCTAGTCTAACTGTCAGGATTATATCTGGACTAACTGTCAGGATTAAATCTGGACTAACTGTCAGGATTACATCGGGTCTAACTGTCAGGATTAAATCGGGTCTAACTGTCAGGATTAAATCTGGTCTAACTGTCAGGATTTAAATCTGGTCTAACTCAGTCTGCGACTCTGTATTAAACAGTCAATACCAGGTATCCACTCTGAATGAACTGGTCTAAACCCCAGAGGGTTTCCTAATAGAAAATGTATACTGGATCAATTAGTATACAGTATGTGTGTGTGTTGCTGTGTGTGTTGCTGTGTATTAACATACAGTACCAGTTTGGACACACTTTATTGTTACTATTTTCTACATTGTAGAATAATAGTGAAGCCCTCAAAACTATGAAATAACACATATGGAATCATCTAGTAACCAAATAAGTATGAAATAAATCTAAATATATTTGAGATTTGAGATTATTCAAAGTAGCCACCCTTTGCCTTGATGACAGCTTTGCACACTCTTGGCATTCTCTCAACCAGGTTCATGAGGATGTCACCTGGAATGCATTTCAATTAACAGGTGTGCCTTGTTAAAAGTTAATTTGTAGAATTGATTTCCTTTTTAATTCCTTTTGAGCCAATCAGTTGTGTTGTGACACGGTAGGGGTGGTATACAGAAGATAGCCCTATTTGGTAAAATACCAAGTCCATATTATGGCAAGAAGAGCTCAAATAAGCAAATAGAAACAACAGTCCATCAATACTTAAAGACACGAAGGTCAGTCAATCCGGAAAATCTGAAGAACTTTGAACTTTTCTTCAAGTAAAGTCACAAAAACCATCAAGCCCTATGATGAAACTGGCTCTCATGAGGACCGCCACAGGAAAGGAAGACCCAGAGTTACCTCTGCTGCAGAGGGTAAGTTCATTAGAGTTAACTGCACCTCAGATTGCAGTTCAAGTAACAGACACATCTCAACAACAAGTCACTCAAACCTTCTCCAACCTATCTCCTGATTCTGCCTCCTCAACCCTCCTCTCCTCCCTTTCTGCATCCTTTGACTCTCTATGTCCCCTATCCTCCAGGTCGGCTCGGTCCTCCCCTCCTGCTCCGTGGCTCGACGACTCATTGCGAGCTCACAGAACAGGGCTCCGGGCAGCCGAGCGGAAATGGAGGAAAACTCGCCTCCCTGCGGACCTGGCATCCTTTCACTCCCTCCTCTCTACATTCTCCTCTTCTGTCTCTGCTGCTAAAGCCAATTTCTACCACTCTAAATTCCAAGCATCTGCCTCTAACCCTAGGAAGCTCTTTGCCACCTTCTCCTCCCTCCTGAATCCTCCTCCCCCTCCTCCCCCCTCCTCCCTCTCTGCTGATGACTTCGTCAACCATTTTGAAAAGAAGGTCGACGACATCCGATCCTCGTTTGCTAAGTCAAACGACACCGCTGGTTCTGCTCACACTGCCCTACCCTGTGCTTTGACCTCTTTCTCCCCTCTCTCTCCAGATGAAATCTCGCGTCTTGTGACGGCCGGCCGCCCAACAACCTGCCCGCTTGACCCTATACCCTCCTCTCTTCTCCAGACCATTTCCGGAGACCTTCTCCCTTACCTCACCTCGCTCATCAACTCATCCTTGACCGCTGGCTACGTCCCTTCCGTCTTCAAGAGAGCGAGAGTTGCACCCCTTCTGAAAAAACCTACACTCGATCCCTCCGATGTCAACAACTACAGACCAGTATCCCTTCTTTCTTTTCTCTCCAAAACTCTTGAACGTGCCATCCTTGGACAGCTCTCCTGCTATCTCTCTCAGAATGACCTTCTTGATCCAAATCAGTCAGGTTTCAAGACTAGTCATTCAACTGAGACTGCTCTTCTCTGTGTCACGGAGGCGCTCCGCACTGCTAAAGCTAACTCTCTCTTCTCTGCTCTCATCCTTCTAGACCTATCGGCTGCCTTTGATACTGTGAACCATCAGATCCTCCTCTCCACCCTCTCCGAGCTGGGCATCTCCGGCGCGGCCCACGCTTGGATTGCGTCCTACCTGACAGGTCGCTCCTACCAGGTGGCGTGGCGAGAATCTGTCTCCGCACCACGTGCTCTCACCACTGGTGTCCCCCAGGGCTCTGTTCTAGGCCCTCTCCTATTCTCGCTATACACCAAGTCACTTGGCTCTGTCATATCCTCACATGGTCTCTCCTATCATTGCTATGCAGACGACACACAATTAATCTTCTCCTTTCCCCCCTCTGATAACCAGGTGGTGAATCGCATCTCTGCATGTCTGGCAGACATATCAGTGTGGATGACGGATCACCACCTCAAGCTGAACCTCGGCAAGACGGAGCTGCTCTTCCTCCCGGGGAAGGACTGCCCGTTCCATGATCTCGCCATCACGGTTGACAACTCCATTGTGTCCTCCTCCCAGAGTGCTAAGAACCTTGGCGTGATCCTGGACAACACCCTGTCGTTCTCACCTAACATCAAGGCGGTGACCCGTTCCTGTAGGTTCATGCTCTACAACATTCGCAGAGTACGACCCTGCCTCACGCAGGAAGCAGCGCAGGTCCTAATACAGGCACTTGTCATCTCCCGTCTGGATTACTGCAACTCGCTGTTGGCTGGGCTCCCTGCCTGTGCCATTAAACCCCTACAACTCATCCAGAACGCCGCAGCCCGTCTGGTGTTCAACTTTCCCAAGTTCTCTCACGTCACCCCGCTCCTCCGCTCTCTCCACTGGCTTCCAGTTGAAGCTCGCATCCGCTACAAGACCATGGTGCTTGCCTACGGAGCTGTGAGGGGAACGGCACCTCCGTACCTTCAGGCTCTGATCAGGCCCTACACCCAAACAAGGGCACTGCGTTCATCCACCTCTGGCCTGCTCGCCTCCCTACCTCTGAGGAAGTACAGTTCCCGCTCAGCCCAGTCAAAACTGTTCGCTGCTCTGGCACCCCAATGGTGGAACAAACTCCCTCACGACGCCAGGTCAGCGGAGTCAATCACCACCTTCCGGAGACACCTGAAACCCCACCTCTTTAAGGAATACCTAGGATAGGATAAAGTAATTCTTCTAACCCCCCCCCCCCCCCCTTAAAAGAGTTAGATGCACTATTGTAAAGTGGTTGTTCCACTGGATATCATAAGGTGAATGCACCAATTTGTAAGTCGCTCTGGATAAGAGCGTCTGCTAAATGACTTAAATGTAATGTAGTGTTAAATGTAACATCAAATTTTCAGAGGAGACTGCGTGAATCAGGCGTTCATGGTCGAATTTCTGCAAAGAAACCACTACTAAAGGACACCAATAATAAGAAGAGACTTTCTTTGATCCAAGAAACACAAGCAAATCAAAATCAAATCAAATGTATTTATATAGCCCTTCTTACATCAGCTGATATCTCAAAGTGCTGTACAGAAACCCAGCCTAAAACCCCAAACAGTAAGCAATGCAGGTGTAGAAGCACGTAATAGACATTAGACAGGTGGAAGTCTGTCCTTTGGTCTGATGAATCCAAATTTGAGATTTTGGGTTCCAACCGCCGTGTCTTTGTGAGATGCAGAGTAGATGAACGGATGATCTTCGCATGTGTGGTTCCCACCGGGAAGCATGGAGGAGGAGGTGTGATGGTATATTGGTGCTTTGCTGGTGACACTATCTGTGATTTATTTAGAATTCAAGGCACATTTAACCAGCATGGCTACCCCAGAATTCTGCAGCAATACGCCAATCCATCTGGTTTGCGCTTAGTGGGACTATCATTTGTTTTTCAATAGGACAATGACCCAAAACACACTTCCAGGCTGTGTAAGGGCTATTTGACCAAGGAGAGTGATGAAGTGCCTCATCAGATGACCTGTCCTCCACAATCACCCGAACTCAACCCAATTGAGATGGTTTGGATTAAGTTGGACCACAGAATGAAGGAAAAGCAGCCAACAAGTGCTCAGCATATGTGGGAAGTTGTTCAGGACAGTTGGAAAAGCACTCTTCGTGAAGCTGGTTGAGAGAATTCCAAGAGTGTGCAAAGCTGTCATTAAGGCAAAGGGTGGCTACTTTGAAGAATCTAAAATATATTATGAAAAAAATATATAAATATTTTTTGGTTGCTACATGATTCCATATGTGTTATTTCATAGTTTTGATGTCTTCACTATTATTCTACAATGTAGAAAATAGTAAAAATAAAGAAAACCCTTGAATGAGTAGGTGTGTCCAAACTTTTGACTGGTACTGTATGTGTTACCTTTCTAGGTGGAAGCATTGAGCAGGGGGAGAGGAGAGATTCCCTTTCTCCAGCCAAGCGATCGTTCTCTGGGCTGGAGGAGACACAGAGCCCCCTCTCTCCCAAACGCCACAGAACAGACCAGCGCACTACTCACCAACAGGCTACTGCCAAGTGCCCACTGTGCCAGGACACACTGGTATACACACACCTGAGACGCCACCTCATACTCATACACAGTGTGGTCCAGGACTGTGTGGACAAGCTCATGAGTATGGTAAGTGTGTGTGTTTCTGTGTGTGTTCTAGCTACCTTTTTATTAGCAGAAGGGCAGTCGAGCTGAAGGAGCTCGCTTATAGTGTCTCCAGCAAACAGAGTGCTCATTTTTCTCCACATCACCAACCTCATTACTTTGCCCAGCATGATCAGTGCTCTTTGTCTCCCTCTTTGACTCCCTCTTCCTATTTCCCCCTTCATCCCTCTTTCATCTCTCACCTCTCTCACCCTCTCCCTACTCCCTTTTTCTTTACCCACTTTTCTTATCTCTCCATCTTCTCTCACTTTCTCTCCTCTCTTACCTCTCTATCTTTCTGTCTGAACCCCCTTGTTCTTTCTCTATTCCCATCTCTCCACCCCTTGTTCTGTCTCTGTCTCCCCTCCCCCTCACCAGCCCCCCATTTTCTCTCTGCACCCCACCCCCCATTCCCCCTCCCCCCTTTCTCTCTGATAATAGCATATGTTCATTAATTCAGACTTGGATTATGATGGCCATTATGTTCCGCACTTTCCAATGTCTCTGTCTAGATTAAGCCTGACCTTCACTCTCTCACTGGGGCGTATACGTATTATGTGTATGCGTCTCTTCTGTCTCTGCCATGCAAGTGTGTGTGTCTTCTTTCAGTGTGTGTGTGTGTGTGTGTGTTTGTGGTTGATTTAAAAACACTCTTGATTCGGTTTTCCTCCATCTATTATTAGTGTGTAATGGGAGAATGAGGTGATGTAGACAATAAAGGAGCATCACTATATTTATTCCATCTGCACTATCAAACAGGATAGACACTGTTTTGACTGACTATAAAGGCAATCAGTCATCTGGATAGATTCAGACTGACGTTTTTGTTGGTTTCTTTTCCAGGTGGCAGTGGAGCTGCCTGAGATTCTGCAGAAAGAGACACTGCAGATGGAGTCCCACTCAAATATAAAGGAATCTCAAACAAACGATTGCAACACAAACAGCTCTTACACGAAGGAATCCCTCACAAACGAGCCTCAAACAAATGACTACCATACAAAAAAAGAAAAAGTAATCACAGCCAAAGATGTCCCTGCTCTTCTGACTCCTCCCTGTAAGGACCAGCACCCAGCAGAGGACAACACCTCTCCCCCTTCCCCACCCACTCTTTCCTCTCTCTCCCCCAGCAACCTCCCTTCATCCACTTTACCCCCGTCTCCTCCCAGTGATGCCCCTCCCCCCTCTGATTGTCATGGTTACAGGTTTCGCTGCGGCAGGTGCAGTCTAGCGGTCCGAAGGCAGAAGAAGCTGCAGCTGCACTGGCAGTACCACGCCATGATGGCGGCGACAGAGTGCCACCTCTGCCCCAGACGCTGCCGCAGCCAAGAGGCCCTGCAGAGACACCTGCTCAACACACACCTACAGGACCTACACCTACAGGGTACACACCCTGATCAGAGTGGAGCAAACATCCAACAACCAATCAGCCTGGAGGGGGAGGAAGAGGAGGGGGAGAGTATGAGTGAAGAAGAGACGGATAAGGAGGAAGATGATGAGGAGGGAGAGCAGGGAAAGGGAGATGAAGGAGAGGAGGATGAAAATGATGACCCAGATGAGGAGGAGGAGAGGCCCAGTTCAGGGGTTGGTGACAGTGACCAGGGTTCAAGGCAGCAGGAGGAGAAGGAGGCAGGGTCAGAACCCAACCCCTTCAGCAAGGGCTTCAACCCCACTCTGGAGCGGTTCCTGGACCCGGCTCGGCCCTACAAGTGTTCCTTCTGCTGTGAGTCCGTCACTCAGAGAACCATCCTGCCGGTCCTCTATAACTCTCTGTCCAACCGAGCCAGAGCCAGACGGGTCCTGCAGGACTCCAGCCCCAGTCCCCCTGACACCCGCTGCAGCCCGGCCCCAGACGCAAAATCCTACCGCTGCAGAATGTGTCGGGTGGCTTACAGCCAGAGTTCCACCCTGGACATCCACCTCCGCTCTGTACTGCACCAGACACGAGCCCGTGGAGCTCGGGCCCAGCTATCACTGAACCCCCACACCCGCCAAACCCTAGTTCCAGCCTTGGTTCAGACCACTTCCTCCAGCCGTTCACCAGGGGGAGGAGAGGTATCTACCAGGGGAACCACCCCAACAGCCACCAGATCAGCCCCTTCCTCCCCAAGTCCCTGTTCCTCCCTCAGTGAAGCCCAGCTGAGTGTGGGTGTCTCTGGGAAGGCTGAGGGCCACCAGGCTAAGAGGCGGAGAGTAGAGGACCTGACAGCATCTGGAGGACAGCAGGACCTAACGTTACTCCAACAGCAGGTAGCCCAGGCCCAGATGCCACAACAGCAGCATAAGTTAGCCCAGGCCCATATACAGGAACACACAGCCCTCCTCCAGCCCCAGCTCTTTAGTCCAACACTGCTCCCGCACCTAACCTTACTGCAGCAGAACCTCTTAAAGCAGTTCCTCCCTTCAGCAGCAGAGAGTCTCCAACAGAGGAACCTCCTCTCTCCCCTCCAGTTCTCCCCAGACAACCTGTTTTCTCTACAGCAGCAGATGATCCAGTCCTTCTACCTCTCTGGAGGTCTGCAGCTCAACCCTAACATGAACTTTAGTCAGATCACCTCAGCCCTCTCCCTCCAGACCATCTCTGCCCTCTCCTCTCAGACAAATGGGCTTAAACATCCCTCTCCAAAGCTGGTGACAACTAGCATCCAGTCTCCAGCCCAGCCCCCGAAATGTGAGACTCAGGCTGAGACAGCTGACAGTGACTCCCCCCTTCACCAGACGGAGAAAGAGTCAAACCCATCCTCCTCTCCTGAGGGAGATGGAGAGATGCAGGAGAGCAAGAAGAGGGATGGAGCAGAGAAGGCTCTCAGAGTTCTGCTGGAGAGATATGGCTGGGAGCTGGCCCTGCAATCCAATCAGAGCAGACAGAGACAACAGATCAGAGAGACGGGTGGATGCCTGGAGGAGGAGAAGCAGTGTGGAGAATGTGGGAAGCAGTTCTCTGACTCTCTGATCCTGAAGAGCCATCAGGAGTTTGTTCACCAGCAAATGATCACTCCGGTAGTGTTGGAGACGTTCTCCAGACAGTATGACTGCCTCTACCCCCTCACACCCTTCCCTGTAGCAGACAATGATAATACTGTTGTTGCACGTCTAACCCCAGCCACAGCACCTGTACTTGCACCCTTACCCCCAGCACCAGTCTCTTATTCAATCCTTGATCAAGCCCAATCCCTCTCCCAAGCCTCAGCCATAGGTCCAGACCAAGCTGTACCAACCACACCAGCATCTGTACCTGTAACCCTGTCCACAGACCAAGCCCCAGTTAATTCCTTCTGCCCAGCCCAAGCCTCACCAACACCCTCTCCTCCTCCACCCTCTTCCCAAACACAACCACTTCCAGAGCAGCTGCAGGACACTATGACATCGACAACCACCTCTGCCCCCTCTCCAACTATCATACCCCAGTCCAATCTCTCCATGCATTTCCCCTTATCCCAACTCCCCCTGCCCCCTCTTCCTTTACCAAGCCTCTCCACTCTTCCCTTCCCCATAGACCTCTCTCTCCTCCCCCTTGGTCTAATGCAGCCCATAGCACTCCAGTCCATGCTTCAGTACCAGTCCCTGTTATCATCGGGCCACCAACCACCCCTATCCCTATTCACCAATGCTCACTCCACCCACAAACCATCTCTACCCTCATACACGAACACACACTGTGCTCCTAGCCCATCTCTACCCCCATACACTAACACACACTGTGCTCCTAGCCCATCTCTACCCCCATACACTAACACACACTGTGCTCCTAGCCCATCTCTACCCCCATACACTAACACACACTGTGCTCCTAGCCCATCTCTACCCCCATACACTAACACACACTGTGCTCCTAGCCCATCTCTACCCCCATACACTAACACACACTGTGCTCCTAGCCCATCTCTACCCCCATACACTAACACACACTGTGCTCCTAGCCCAGCCCTGCCCTTTCTGAAGCGTAGGCTGGAGGAAGGGACAGCGGTAACGCCTATGAGGGATGTGATGGACGGTGAGAGAGAGGAAGAGGGAGAGAGAGAGGGTGATGAGCAGAGGAGGGATAGGCGCCAGAGGACCACCATCAGTTCGGAGCAGCTAGAGGTTCTGTACCAGCGCTACAGTCTGAACTCCAACCCAACCCGCTCTGTACTGGAGGGCATCACCAGGGACACAGGCCTGAAGAAACGTGTAGTGCAGGTACTCTATCATTCTCATAGTAACATTTCTATAATTATGTAATGGTGATCATGTTTTGTGTAATAACATGTAACACTGCTGTGTTTGTCCTTCCTCAGGTATGGTTCCAGAACACCAGGGCTCGTCAGAGGAAGGGCCAGCTCCAGACCCTGGGGAGAGGAGGAGGTCTGTGTCTGGGTGACAACCACAGGCGCTGTCCGTTCTGCAGGGCTCTCTTCAACGCTCAGAACGCCTTGGACGCCCATGTCAGGGCACACCACTGTTCACAGACTGACAGAGCTGCCTATGGCTCATTTCATCAGATGGGTCCTGCAGATGACTCCAGCTTCTCTCACAACCATTGATCCTACAGAGACAGGGAGGGTCCCTCTCTCTCCATCAAGCCTTTTCCCTCTCTCCCACCATCCTCCTCTCTCTCTCTCCCTCCCTCCCTCCATCCCTCCCCAAGCCCATTTCATCCCTCCCCAAGCCCTCTCCACTGAGAGAACATACATTTCTGGGTAAACTGATTTGTCCTTTGACCTGAACAAACCCCAAATTGAAGAGGAGGAGAAAGAAAAGGAAGAGCATCTGTCAGTAAAAATATTCCCTTCGTCTGACCAGGTTCATGAGGGTAACCGTAGCAATCTGTTGTCTCTGGGATACAATTATGGAATGACGAGCTTCAACGTTCAAGACTGTGACCAGAACACCAGTCCAAGTCTGTCTGAGTGTGGATAGGCATGTATCGAGACAGCAGCAGAGGCAGCGTACCCAGATGACCCACCAGCAGGTTGCCCAACTCCGTCTGCTACAGGGAGCAACCCAGCCCCCTGCGGTGTGAGGGCCTGGCATGCAGGGTAGTGCAGGTGTGGTTTCAGAATAACCGGGCCAAAGAGAAGAGGGCCAGGAGCCTTAGAGTCGACCCAACCACAGGATAGAGAGAAAGACTGCAGAGAACAGGGGAGAGAACACACAGCCATGAAACAAGTGCACGTCAGTCACAACAATGAATCAACCACACACACAGCGATGAACCAACCACACACACAGCGATGAACCAACCACACACACAGCGATGAACCAACCACATGCCCAAGAAGCCAAAGATCATTCTACCCTCCTCAGCCCAAAAACATCACAGGGCAGACCTCCTAGAGCTTTAGGACACCAATCCTCTGTTCCTCCCTCTCTCCTCTCCTGTCCTTTCTTCCAACCGATACCTCAGGAGTTAACCCCTCCATGCCAACAGATGTCCCTGTCGAGACCATATCATCATATCAATCTTCCCACTTCTGTTTAAAGACATTACTAGTGTTGTAGTTCTGTTGCAAGTACCAACAGATTCTATGAAGATCGTCTAAGACGTTTGGTGTATAGAACGTTCTTTCAAAGTAAAAGAACTGAAAAAAACAAAAATAAAGAATATTCTTCACAAAGAGCTTCTGCAAAGACTGGCTTGGATTCCAAAGCTCGTAACCAAAACCTTACATGTCCTTGGATTGTGTTGTCAACATGGTGGTTTTCATTTCCTGAACTGCAGTACAGACCATACAGTGAAGGGTAGATCTGAGAGCGGTGTAGTACCAGGTGTGCACCAAAAGACTGACTGGCCTATGTGGTGCTGAAGCAGACCTCAACCTTCTCAATGATGACTCTAATGCACATGTAAATGTTCCTTATGTGGATAATAGGCCAAATAGCACTGAGCTAAGTCCACTTTGTCCTTTAAGAGAGATGTCATATAAGAAGCTATTTTGATCATGTCCAACCAATATGTCACAACAACTCCAACCAAACATTACACAACATTAAATAGTGAATGTTAATGAATATGAATATTATGGATTGTCGGTTGTTGTTATGCTTTGATAAGACAAGTGTTATTTTGTGGTTTATGAGAACATAATGTATGCGTTATGATGTGGAGTTTAGGTAAGATGTTACCACGCACTCTAACCATCTCTCTCTCTGTGTATGACGTCTTCTTACTCTCTCTGTATTAATATTACTGTAGTAATTATGATGATGATGATAATAACAGTAATAACTATGCTAATATATAATGCTTTAAAACACAACCCAAAGACATAATAACCCTGTAACCATTGGTGCATAAAGCCCACAAAAACAACTTGAAAAGTTAGCTTGATAATGTATAATTGAATGATGGAAAGAAGAGAGACTGTATAAGAACTGCTGTATCTGCCTCTTCATCAGGCCACTGGTGACTGTATGCTGAAATCTCCATGCAACCTACTACTGTACTAGGATGGAGAAGCACTTCTCAAAGCCAAACTCCCCAGGCCATAGTGCACTAGGTATATGAGTACTCAGTAGGGAACCAAACCCCAGTCCCTAGTGTACTTAGTAAAAGTACTCTACTCAGTAGGGAACCAAACCCCAGCTCCTAGTGCACTCAGTAGGGAACTACTTCAGAGCCATTGCAGTAGATTGGTTGAAATTCTTTCCTCCTCAATGTAACCAACCAGATAGATTGTTTCAACTCAGTCTTTGAGGACGTCCAGTTTGCTGCTAACGTATTTTGTAATATTGTAATAACTGTTATATGATGCAGTTTATAACCTGACCTTTAATTCTGATGTTATCAAAGAGATACTTGGGGCTCCAGTATTTACTCATTAATGAATTACTATGTGACAGTGGTTTCTAAACAAAGCTACAAAGAAGATAAGATACTTCTATACTGAAGATCCTGCATAGCTATGCTTTGCAGGTTAGATTGTATCTAGCCCTGTGGCTGAGGTCCTTGATGATCTTCTTGGCCTTCCTGTGACACCGGGTGCTGTACATGTCCTGGAGGGCAGGCAGTGTGCCCTGATGATGCGTTGGGCTGACCACACCACCCTCTGGAGAGCCCTCATCTCTTCTCCTGTCACCTCTTTTTCTCTCTTTGATCTTTTAGGTATACATTCAAAACAGATCTTTATTGATAGCATGTGATGGCAGACAGATGTGTTTAGGCTTATGGCAGATTGGTCCATTCACTGATCTGTCTGTTAGTGAGAGACAGAGAGAAGCCAGCTAATCTCCCTGTTCTCTATTGATCACACACTTAGAGACTACATACTTTGTCTAAACACTATTGATCTCTCTCTCTCTCTCTCGTATAGCATGAGGATCAAGAGAATAAATGAACGGTATAAAAGACACTTGGTGGGAGAGGGATGATGATTTTATTTGTCTTTAGTGTGGAGAGGGAAGCTGTGAGGGTTTCTCAGGAGCACCATGAGCGTAGGAAGTGAGACTAATGACTGTAATATTGTAGACTTGTGTGCCCTCTACTGGTCACAATGTTACATTGCATCACATCCGAAGTAATTACAAAACGGCGTGGGATTGAGTTTGTGTAACTGGCTATCAGCTGTTGAGTAACTCATTCACGTTGCAGCATACTCGATTCTCTCCGTCCCACTATCACCACTAATCGAAAACTTCCCGAAAAATGCAAAAGAAATCAACAACCTTTAACATTGTCTTCTCATGGATGATTACGACCTAATCTGGATTTTTGGGCATTTTGAATTTTAAGAGAGACTGACAGTTTCAGTAGGGAACTCCTCTCCGTTTTATTGCTTTTCATCACCAGCAATAGAGCATGCCTGTATCGGGTGGTGAGGACCCCATGTCCCAGGTTCGTCAGATGCTGAGAGAGTTGCTTGTGGGGAGAGAGAACGCCGAGGGCTTCTTCTGTCTGTGTGTGTCTGTACTGGGACACAACGATACACGGACACATTTCTTGCCGCTCATCCAGCTCCTAGCCACCGATCACAACAGCCTTCACACCACCCTCACCTCAATCTATTTGGAATACTTCTCCAAGGTACGACTGTTGGTTTGTTTGTTTGTGTTTGTGTGTGTGTATAGTCCAGTCATCTTCTAAAAGTATTATAGATACTCTGTCTCAACACAATGACATTTGTTAGTTTAATAGTTGTGTGTGTTTTGTTAGTGTTGTAGGCCTAACTACCCTGCTGGAAAATCCAGTTTAGACCAGATCAGATTTTGAGCTGCTCACTGGCTTGAGCTGGTACAGCTGGATTTTCCAGCTGAGTTGTATTTGTCACGAAGGTAAAGCAGAGACAGAGACTATTTCGAACCTCTAACATTGTAAAGCTGTATATATGACTAAAGCCTTATATATGACCATAATTGTCTGTTACAGGATGAGGATGATGAGTTGGCAGTGGCTCTGGCTCTGTCCCTATTAGAGGTCAAAGGGCAACAGCAGACCGATACCAAGCTCCTCTTCCCAGAACCTAAACTCCAGGGTCAAACAGACACCCAGGCTTCGGCAACCTACAGACCCCAGAATAGCTCCATTCAGAGTCAGTCAGTTTCTACTAATGGTAGCTCCAGCCAGCCTCCGCCAGCCCCTCTGCCCAAGGGTGCGAGCTATGCCCAGCTAGTAGCAGTAGGAGGAAGGAGACAGACTCAGGCTCAACACCAAGACTCCACATCACCCAGAAGATCCTCTGGACATGGCAGCTCTCCTCAGACAGAGAGACAGAGAGGCCCAACCCAGACGCAGAAACAGACAGACATAAAGTGGTCTAATGTCACTCAGGATGTGTGTGCCTCTATTGCCACTTCTTTGACATCCAATCTCAACCAAGCCAAAGATGACATCACAGTGGTGGAGTGCGAAGTGGACCAATCTGAGAAGCCAAAGCGCTCAAAGAACCGACGTCAGCGGCGGAAGGGGTATGGCCAGCAGGTGGTAGGTGTGCCTCGATGCCCCTCGGCTCCACCCCCTGTGCTGCTGTGGTTCCGCAGGGACCTGCGTCTCCATGACAACCCAGCTGTGATTGGCTCGTTGGAGGCTGGAGGGCCGGTCATCCCCGTCTTTATCTGGTGCCCAGAGGAGGAGGAGGGTCCCGGGGTAACCGTGGCTATGGGAGGGGCCTGTAAGTATAAACATATACA
The DNA here is from genome assembly GCF_029448725.1 of Salvelinus fontinalis. Lineage (NCBI taxonomy): Eukaryota > Metazoa > Chordata > Actinopteri > Salmoniformes > Salmonidae > Salvelinus > Salvelinus fontinalis. The sequence goes on from NC_074676.1 coordinate 22,160,819, forward strand.
TATTATGTCCTTATTTCTTTACCTCAGCTTCTGTGTCTCCTGATCTGTGTCTAATCCTTCTCTGTCTCATCCCAGGTAAATTCTGGCTGCACCAGGCCCTGTCCTGTCTCAGCTCTGCTCTGGAACACATCGGCAGCCATCTTGTTTTCCTTCGGACGGATGAGGAGAGAGAGGGGATTGGTTCTTCGCTGCTTGCCCTGAGGAGTCTGGTGAGAGAGACGGGGGCGCAGACGGTGCTGGCTAGCGCCCTCTATGAGCCGTGGCTGAGAGAGCGGGACCAGGTAGTGGTGTCAGCGCTGCAGAAAGACAGGGTGGAGGTTAACATGGTCCACTCCTACTGTCTCAGAGACCCTTATACTGTTACTACTGAGGGGGTGGGACTCAGAGGTATGGTAATACTACTGTTACAACCACTACTACTGTTATTAACATTTAATATGACACAGCAGTAACTCTCACACACTTTCCCTCCCTCAGGTATTGGTTCTGTATCCCACTTCATGAGTTGCTGTCAGATGAACCCTGGCCCAGGGTTAGGGGTTCCCCTGGACCCCCCCATATCGCTCCCCTCACCCTCTGTCTGGCCCAGAGGCTGCCCTCTAGAGGGGCTAGGACTGGCACGCATGCCCTGCAGGAAGGATGGAACCACGGTCAGTAACCCCTTGGACTGAAGCACATGGGCTCTGGGTTATTGATGGTTGTATGTTAATGTGAGTGTCTGTTCCAGATTGACTGGGCGGCTAACATCAGGAATTCCTGGGACTTCAGTGAGGAGGGGGCCCAGTCACGTCTAGAGGCCTTTCTAAATGATGGTGAGACACACACATTTCCCTTTCTCTACTTGTACTCGGAATTAAACCGCCCTACAGAATAGATATGTTATGTGTGTGTGTGTGTACGTATTCCAGGTGTGTACAGATATGAGAAGGAATCAGGGCGTGCGGATGCCCCCAACACCAGCTGTCTGTCTCCTTACCTGCACTTTGGCCAGCTGAGTGCTCGCTGGCTGCTGTGGGACACTAAAGGGGCGCGCTGCCGACCCCCCAAGTTCATACGAAAACTGGCCTGGAGGGACCTGGCCTACTGGCAGCTAACATTGTTCCCAGACCTGCCCTGGGAATCACTCAGACCACCATACAAGGCAAGGACAGGGTTAACACTAGCTCTATCACTCTCTTCCTAGTTTGTATCCAATGAAAGCAGGACACTCACTCTTCTTGGTTTCTGTCCAATTAGGCCCTTCGGTGGAGCAATGAGAGGGGTCATCTGAAGGCGTGGCAGAAGGGCAGGACAGGTTATCCTCTAGTAGATGCTGCAATGAGACAGCTGTGGCTGACTGGATGGATGAACAACTATATGAGACACGTAGTAGCTTCTTTCCTCATAGCTTACCTCCATCTACCGTGGCAGGAGGGATATCGCTGGTTCCAGGTGAGACTCACGCACACACGGTCGCACACACACACAGACTATAGAGCTTTGTCTGTTAAATGAAAATGTCTACTGCGACGAGTCGGCAGCTCTGGATGTTCAGCTTACTCCGGACCAGGCCCCTAGTCCCCGGGAATCGAAAGAGGAAGCGGCACCGAAAGGCAGGCGAGGCGGCATCCTGACAAATAAACGTCGGCCAGCAAATAGACCTACATTGCCCTCTGTTCTATTGACGAACGTGCAGTCACTAGAGAACAAACTGGATGAGCTTCATTTGAGACCATCCTATCAACAGGAACTGAAAAACTGTAATATCCTATGTTTCTCAAAATCGTGGTTGAACGAGGACATGGATTATATACACTGAGTATACAAAACATTAAGAACACCTGCTCTTTCCATGACATAGACTGACCAGGTGAACCCAGGTGAAAGCTATTATCCCTTATTGATGTCACTTGTTAAATCCATCTTTTTTAATGCCACGTTCAAAACCACTGGGAACTCGGAGCTGGGAAATCTCTGACTCCCGACTTCAGTGCGTTCAAGGCAACTGGAAAACCGGGAAAAAAATAGCTCCAACTGGGAAAATTAGTTTTGACTGGTCATCCAACTCGGAATCCCATGTGGGGAACTGGCCTCTTTCGAGAGCTCTGACTTTCTGACCTGAAATCACTGACATGATTTGATCTAGTTTTTTTGAGTTCCCAGTTGTCTTGAAAGCACCATAATACTGCACAAATGATCGAAATGACAGGCTACTTTGACACTGACAAACAGAATCTGAGATGAATCAATGAAAACGACCTTGTCTTGAATCCATCAATAGCCTAGGCCTAGTTGTGTGGAGACACATATTGTAGGCTACAATATCAGGAAATTATAGTCCTAAAAAAGCTTTCCAGTTTCGCTGACTCACACAATGATGCACAGTTCACTCACTGGTGAAGACTATGCATTCGTGCCTCTCTTGTTTTACTTTGGAAAACAATATTTGGAAGTTGATCAAATGTTTTGGTAGCCTAAAGCTGACATTAGAGTATTCTCTTTTCAGCATTAGCCATTTGCTTTCCAACCTGTGTTTTCCCATGATTGTAGGCTATTTCAAATATTGAGAAAGGCCAGTTGTCTGCATGCTGTTTGTTCACTGACATATTTGCCGCTGTTCCCGACTGTAGGCTATGCCTTGTATTGGGCTACATTCCACAGCTTGGCTATTTAACCAAGAGAATTAACCAGGAGAATTAACCAGGAGAATTAACCAGGAGAATTAACCAGGAGAATTAACCAAGAGGCAACTCGAATGAACTTTGATCGCGTTCACTATAATTTTAACATTGCAAAAAGTGAAAATTATTTTTCATACCACGAGAGGTACCGTGGATCCGGTTCAAATTAAGTACTGCTCAGTGTACATCTCGCTGGTTGTTCTATGCATTGTCAAGACCGGATGGCAGACTTGGGTAAGACGAAAGGAGGGGTGTGTCTCTTTGTTAACAGCTTATTTGCGATCTCTAATGTTAAGTCTCAAGTTGTTGCTCGCCTGAGTTAGAATACCTAATGATAAGCTGCAGACCATAATATTGACCATGATATTTTTCATAGCTGTATATTTACCACCATAAACTGATGCTGGTAATAAGACCGCACTCAACAAGCTGTATAGGGTCATAAGCAAACATCCGCACTGAGCTAAAGGCTAGAGCTGCCGCTTTCAAGGAGCGGTACTCCGGATGCTTATAAGAAATCCTGCTATGACCTCCAACAAGCCATCAAACAGGCAAATCACCAATACAGGACTAAGACCGATGCGTACCAGGCCGCCTCTGACGCTTGACGGATGTGGCAGGGCTTGCAAACGATCATGGATTACAATGGGAAACCCAGCAGCGAGCTGCCCAGCGACGCTAGCCTACCAGACGATCTATGTGCCTTTTATGCTCACTTCGAGGCAAGCAACACTGAACCATGTATGAGAGCACTAGCTGTTCCGGACGACTGTGTGATCTCGCTCTCTGTAGCTGATGTAAGTGGGACCTTTAAACAGGTTAACATTCGCAAAGCCGTGAGGCCGGACGGAATACCAGGATGCGTACTCATTGCATGTGCTGACCAGCTGGCAAGTGTTTTCAACCTATCCCTGATCCGGTCTGTAATAGCAACTTGTTTCAAGCAGACCAGCCAAAGAACGCCAAGGTAACCTGCCTAAATTACTATCGCCGCAGAGCACTCACATCTATAGCCATGAAATAGCTCATATCAACAAGATAATTTCAGACACCCTGGACCCACTCCAATTCTCATACCGCCCCAACAGATTCACAAATGATGCAATCTCTATTGCATTCCACACTGCCTTCACCCACCTGGACAAAAGGAATACCTATGTAAGAATTCTGTTCATTGACTAAAGCTCAGCATTCAACAAAATAGTCCCCTTCAAGCTTATCACCAAGCTCAGGACCTCCCTCTGCAACTGGATCCTGGACTTCGTGACGGGCCGCCACCAGGCAGTGTAAGCGGGCAACATCACATCCACCATGCTGACCATCAACACGTGGGCCACCTCAAGGGTGTTTATTTTACTTTATTTATTTAACCTTTATGTAACTAGGCAAGTCAGTTAAGACGCTGGTCCAATTGTGCGCCGCCCTATGGGACTCCCAATCACGGCTGGATGTGATACAGCCTGGATTCGAACCAGTGACTGTAGTGACGTCTCTTGCACTTAGATGCAGTGTCATAGACCGCTACGCCACTCGGGAGCCTGGGGGGTGTGTGCTTAGCTCCTCCTGTACTCCCTGTTCACCCACGACTGCGTGGCCAACACCATCAAGTTTACTGATAACCCGACGATGATGAGGCAGCCTATATTGTGTGCAGTGTGGTGCCAGGACAACAACCTCAACATGAGCAAAACAAAAGAGCTGATTGCGGACTACAGGAAATGAATGCGTGAGCACACCCCATCCACATCATGGAGCTGTAGTGAGGGGGTCGAGAGCTTCAAGTTCCTCGGTGTCCACATCACAAAGGAATTAACATGGTCCACACACACCCACTCAGTTGTGAGGAGGGCACGACAGAGCCTCTTCCCCCTTTAGGAGGCTTAAAAAATTTGTCACCGGCCCTCAGATCCTCAAAAAGTTCTGCAGCTACACAATTGAGAGCATCTTGACTGGCTGCATCACCGCTTGGTACGGCAACTGCAAGGCACCTGACCGCAAGGCACTACAGATGGTGGTGAGTACAGCCCAGTACATCACTCGGGCCAAGCTCCCTGCCATCCAGGACCTCTATACCAGGCGGTGTCAGAGGAAGGCCCAAAAAATGGTCAAAGACTCCAGCCACCCAAGTCATAGACTTTTTTCTCTGCAAGCGGTACCAGTGCACCAAGTCTGGAACCAATAGGACCCTGAACAGTTTATAACCCCAAGCCATAAGACTGCTAAAAAAGACTGCAAAATAGCTAATCAAATGGCTACCCGGACTACCTGCATTGACCCTTTTTTGCACTAACTCTATGCACACACAGTGGACTCACTCACCCATACTTACACTGACACCCCAACACGCACTACAAATGCCCACACATGGACACTGATGCCACACACTGCTGCTGCTGCCTATTATCTATCCTGTTGCTTTGTCACTTTACCCCTACCTATATGTACATAGTGTCTACCGCAATAACCTCATACCCATGGACATCGACTTGGTTCTGGTGCTAACTGTATATAGCCATGTTATTTTTACTTGTTATTGTTATTCACAGTGTCACTATTTCTATTATTTATTTTTTACTTTGTCTTTAACTCTGCATTGTTGGAAAAGGACCATTTAAGCAAGCATTTCACAGTTAGTCTACACCTGTTTACAAAAGCATGTGACAAATAACGTTGGACTGTGTGTGTGTGTAGGACACCCTTGTGGATGCTGACGTGGCCATAGATGCCATGATGTGGCAGAATGGAGGCATGTGTGGTCTGGACCACTGGAACTTTGTCATGCACCCTGTTGACGCAGCCATGACCTGTGACCCTTACGGAAGCTATGTCAGGAAGTGGTGCCCTGAGCTGGCGGTGCTGCCTGATGACCTCATACACAAACCCTGGAAGTGCCCAGCCTCCATGCTGCGCCGTGCCGGTGAGAGACAACAACACCAGCCTTATCCTCCTAATCTTAACTTAAATTTCCAGAGTTACCCTAACCTTATTGTAATAACTTTACCATAGCCTTACCCTTATCTTACTATAGAGTTACCATAACCTTACCATAGCCATACTATTGCTTTACCACTAACACAACTCTCATGTGTTTCCCTGTATAGACTTGTTGGTGTTTAACTCCCCTTATCCATCTACACTTTAGCTAAACCTCAGCCTCTCCCTCTAGGTGTAGTCCTAGGCCAGTCCTACCCAGAGTGTGTGGTGACAGATCTGCAGGAGAGGAGGAGCCAGTCTTTGCAGGACGTGGCATTGGTGAGGAGGCGTTTTGGGGAATACGTGGACCCCTGCTCGGGGTGCGACCTGGTCCCCCTGCCCCCCCGCCTGGTCTCGGAGGCCATGGGTGTACGTCAACTCACTGCTTCTATCGTATTTTGTCTTATGAGTGGTCCTCAGTACTGTATTTCCTGTTTGTTTTCTTTCTTTGGCCACATGGCTTTTGTATGCCTTGAGACAATTTTTTATATACAAATGTCACACTGTGAACTAAATTGAGTGAGTGACAGCTTCTCTCCCTTTCTCTGTCAGGGAGGTATGGTCAACACAGGTGGGCAGTTCCTCCTGCCTGTCATCACCCGTATGGAGTTCAAGCACCAATCAGACGATCCAGACGCGGACGCTGCCTCTAACCCCTATAACGCCGTTCTGAAGGGCTACGTGAGCCGCAGGCGGAATGAGACCATCGCCTTCCTGAACCAGACAGACTTCACAGCCAGCGTGATAAACGAGGGAGCAGAGAGGAGGGAAAGACAGGAGCGAGACCAGAGGAGGATGGAGGGACTACCACGCCCCCTTGCAGCTCAAGGAAGGGGAAAGAGGACCCCCGCTGCCAAGGACAGGTTCTCCACAGTGCCTGGGGGAGTGGCTACCTCTCACAGATGACCATAAGGGCAGGGGCTGAAGGTTCGATAGAGCCACTGTGGTGCCCAATGGCCTTTCCTCAATTGGTTTGCTTAACTTCTGCGTCCTTCCTCACCTACTTTTGAAAATGGTCAAAGGTAAATCAAGTAGACTCGGAAGAGGGAACGTGAACAAAATTGTGCTTGTATCAATTGTCTCTCCTTCACTCGCATGTCATCCAGCAAATTATGTTTACAGTGGATCACAAAAAATAAATGTGTTCAAGTGATCAAAATGAATTAAGTTAGTTGTGTAAGACATTTTCTCGATAAACAATATGCATGCTTTTCTGCTCCGACAAAACAAAAGCTGATTCAACTGGGGTGTGGCAGATAAAAAAATTCCAGTAGGATACATAACTATCCTCAATAAAAAGAAAAAATATTTCACCTTTATTTAACCAGGTAGGCCGGTTGAGAACAGGTTCTCATTTACAACTGCGACCTGGCCAAGATAAAGCAAAGCAGTGCAACACAAACAACAACAGAGTTACACATGGAATAAACAAACATACAGTCAGTAACACAATAGTAAGTCTATATACAGTGTGTGCAAATGAAGTAGGATAAGGGAGGTAAGGCAATAAATAGGCCATAGTGGTGAAATAATTACAATATAGCAATTAAACACTGGAGTGATAGATGTGCAGAAGATGAATGTCAAGTAGAGATGCTGGGGTGCAAAGGAGCAAAATAATAATTATGGGAATGAGGTAGTTGGGTGGGCTATTTACAGTAGGGCTATGTACAGGTGCAATGATCGGTAAGCTGCTCTGGCAGCTGATGCTTAAAGTTATTGAGGGAGATATAAGACTCCAGCTTTGGTGATTTTTGCAATTCTTTCCAGTCATTGGCAGCAGAGAACTGGAAGGAAAGACGGCCAAAGGAGGAGTTGGCTTTGGGGATGACCAGTGAAATATAACTGCTGGAGCGTGTGCTACGGGTGGGTGTTGCTATGGTGACCAGTGAGCCGAGATAAGGCAGGGTTTTGCCTGGCAAAGACTTATAGATTACCTGGAGCCAGTGGGATATGAAGCAAGGGCCACTCAACGGGGGCTTACAGGTCGCAGTGGTGGGTAGTTTATGGGGCTTTGGTGACAAAACAGATGGCACTGTGATAGACTGCATCCAATTTGCTGAGTAGAGTGTTGGAGGCTATTTTGTAAATGACATCGAAGTCAAGGATCGGTAGGATAGTCAGTTTTATGAGGGTGTTTTGGCAGCATGAGTGAAGAAGGCGTTGTTGCGAAATAGGAAGCCGATTCTAGATTTAATTTTGGATTGGAGATGGTTAATCTGAGTCTGGAAGGAGAGTTTAATCTAACCAGACACCTAGGCATTTGTAGTTGTCCACATATTCTAAGTCAGAAACGTCCAGAGTAGTGATGCTAGTCGGGCAGGCGGGGGCAGCGATCGGTTGACTAGCATGCATTTAGTTTTACTTGCATGTAAGAGCAGTTGGAAGCCATGGAAGGAGTGTTGTATGGCATTGAAGCTCATCTGGAGGTTTGTTAAGTGTCCAAAGGGCCAGATGTATACAGAATGGTGTCGTCTGCGTAGAGGTGGATCAGAGAATCACCAACAGCGACATCATTGATGTATACAGAGAAGAGAGTCGGCCCGAGAATTGAACCCTGCGGCACCCCAATAGACTGCCAGAGGTCCAGACAGCAGGCCCTCTGATTTGACACACTGAACTCTGAGTAGTAGTTGGTGAACCAGGCGAGGCAGTCATTTGAGAAACCAAGGATGTTGAGTCTGCCGATAATAATGCGGTCATTGACAGAGTCGAAAGCCTTGGCCAGGTCGATGAAGACGGCTGCACAGTATTGTCTTTTATCAATGGCAGTTATACCATTTAGGACCTTGAGCGTGGCTGAGGTGCACCCATGACCAGCACGGAAACCAGATTGCATAGCAAAGAAGGTACGGTGGGATTCGAAATGGTCGGTGATCTGTTTGTTAACTTGGCTTTCAAAGATTTTAGAAAGATAGGGCAGGATGGATATAGGTCTATAACAGTTTGGGTCTAGAGTGTCTCCCCCTTTGCAGTGGGGGATGACCGAGGCAGCTTTCCAATATTTAGGGATCTCAGACGATACGAAAGAGATGTTGAACAGGCTAGTAATAGGGGGTGCAACAAATGCAGCAGATAATTTTAGAAAAAGAGGGTCCAGATTGTCTAGCCCAGTTGATTTGTAGGGGTCCAGATTTTGCAGCTCTTTCAGAACATCAGCTATCTGGATTTGGGTGAAGGAGAAATGGGGGAGGCTTGGGCAAGTTGCTGTGGGGGGTGCAGAGCTGTTGACCGGGGTAGCCAGGTGGAAAGCATGGCCAGCTGTAGAAAAATGTTTATTGAAATGATCAATTATCATAGATTTATCGGTGGTGACAGTGTTTCTTAGCCTCAGTGCAGTGGGCAGCTGGGAGGAGGTGCTCTTATTCTCTATGGACTTTAGTGTCCCAGAACTTTTGGGCGTTTGTGCTACAGGATGCAACTTTCTATTTGAAAAAGCTAGCCTTTGCATTCCTAACTGCCTGTGTATATTGGTTCCTAACTTCCCTGAAAAGTTGCATATCGCGGGTGCTATTCGATGCTAATGCAGTAAGCCACAGGATGTTTTTGTGCTGGTCAAGGGCACTCAGGTCGGGAGTGAACCAAGGGTTATATCTATTCTTAGTTCTACATTTTTTTAATGGGGAATGCTTATTTAAGATGATGAGGAAGGCACTTTTAAAGAATCACCAGGCATCCTCTACTGACGGGATTAGGTCAATATCCTTCCAGGATACCCGGGCCAGGTCGATTAGAAAGGCTTGCTCGCAGAAGTGTTTTAGGGAGCGTTTGACAGTGATGAGGGGTGGTCGTTTAACCGCGGACCCATTACGGACGCAGGCGATGAGGCAGTGATCGCTGAGATCCTGGTTGAAGACAGCAGAGGTGTATTTAGAGGGCAAGTTGGTCAGGATAATACCTATGAGGGTGCACATGTTTACGGATTTAGGGATGTACCTGGTAGGTTCCTTGATAATGTGTGAGATTGAGGGCATCTAGCTTAGATTGTAGGACGGCCAGGTTATTAAGCATATCCTAGTTTAGGTCACCTAACAGTACGAACTCTGAAGATAGTTGGGGGGCAATCAATTCACATATGGTAACCAGGGCACAGCTGGGGGCTGGGGGGGGGTCTATAAACAAGCAGCAACAGTGAGGGACTCATTTCTGGAAAGGTAGATTTTTAAAAGTAGAAGCTCGAACTGCTTGGGCACAGACCTGGATAGCATGATAGAACTCTGCAGTCTCTCTGCAGTAGATTGCAACTCTACCCCCTTTGGAAGTTCTATCTTGGAAGAAAATGTTGTAGTTGGGGGTGCTAATTTCTGAATTTTTGGTGGCCTTCCTAAGCCAGGATTCAGACATGGCTAGGAGATCAGGGTTGGTGGAGTTTGCTAAAGCTGTTTTATTCACCAACTTAGTGAGGATGAAAGGTGACTATCGAGGAGGGGAGGACACTTCCAATCGCCTACTAACAAACTGACATCTTCTCAGTTTTAGTGGCCTTTTCACGTTTGGCAAAAAGTCAGTTGGAAGACTGTCCTTCCCGCCTCGATAGCCGCCTGTTGGTGAGGAAGCACAAGTGTATCCTACCTCGGAAGAGTTTTGATATCTGCCAGTCCCCCTTTAAATCGGATATTGTATTGTCGGAGGAGGAAAGCATGCACACATTTAAAAACAATATGCTACTTATCCTTTTATCTATAAATGTTTTTGCACAACTCTTATCACTTTACACATTTTGGGATCTACTTCTGTAAACAATTTGCCTGATGGCGTGCGAGTGGAGAAGCTTCTCATTTCATACAAGCACATTTGTCCACAGATGCCTCTCCTCGATTACCTCTGACTTAAAGAAAAAAAGGAGGCGAACGAGGACGGAGGAGAGGACGCAGGAGTTAACTCTACTTCATCACCCTCCCGGATCCGGGATCCTCATCAAAAAAGCTGACTAGCCTAGCCTAACGGGACAGGGATATCATATAATATAATTTTCATGAAATCACAAGTCTAATACAGCAAATGAAAGATAAACATCTTGTGAATCCAGCCATCTTTCCGATTTTTAAAATGTTTTACAGCTAAAACACAATATGTATTTCTATTAGCTAACCACAATAGCCAAACACACAACCGCATATTTTCACCATGTTTCCACGGCATAGGTAGCTTTCACAAAACGGACAAAATAGAGATAAAATTAATCACTAACCTTGAATAACTTCCTCAGATGACAGTCTTATGTCATACAATACATTTATGTTTTGTTCGAAAATGTGCATATTTGAGGTATAAAATCATAGTTTTACATTGCAGCCACCATCAAAAATAACACCAAAGCAGCCAGAATAATTACAGAGAGCAACGTGAAATACATACATACTCATCATAAAACATTTAGGAAAAATACATGGTGCACAGCAAATGAAAGATAAACATCTTGTGAATCCAGCCAATATTTGCAATTTAAGTGTTTTACAGCAAAAACAATATAGAATTATATTAGCTTACCACAATAGCCAAACACACAACGCAATTTATTCACCGCAAAAGGTAGCTTTCGCAAAAACCAGCGATATAAAATGAATCACTAACCTTTGGACAACTTCATCAGATGATGTCTTAAAACATCATGTTATACAATACATTTATGTTTTGTTCGAAAACGTGCATATTTAGAGCTGCAAATCGTGGTTATACATTGTGAATACGTAGCAACATTTCCCCAGAATGTCCGGAGATATTTTGGACATTTAACATTTAAGTCATTTAGCAGACGCTCTTATCCAGAGCGACCTAATCTGACCAAAGAACTCATAAACTTTACATAAAAATACTTGTATGGCAAATGAAAGATACACTGGTTCTTAATGCAACCGCTGTGTTAGATTTTTAAAAATAACTTTACCACAACATACAAGCTTGGGTTATTGTGAGACAGCGCTCACCAACACGGCGGAGAATAGGCATCAACATATTACACAGAAATACGAATTATCATAAATGTTTACTTTTGCTGAGCTTCCATCAGAATGTTGTACAAGGAGTCCTATTTCCAGAATAAATTGTTGTTTGGTTTTAGAGTGTCCATTTCTTCTGTCGAATTAGCAACCTTGGCTAGCATTGTGGCGCGAACATTCCCATCCTCTCTTGGCGTAAAGAACGGAAAATTCCAAAAGTCCCATTAAACGTTGAATAAACTGATTAAACTCGGTTGAAGAAACCTACTTTGATGTTTTTCTCATATGTATCAAATAAAATCAGAGCCGGAGATATTCGCTGTGTATACCGAACGCTTTTCAGAAGACAATGTCGAGCTCCCCCGCGCGCCGTCGAAGACAAAGAAAATACCGGACCTGTCACTCCAAAGGCTCTTATTCGGCTTCAGATCAAGCTAGACACCCCATTCAACCTTCTACTGCCTGTTGACATCTAGTGGAAGGCGTATGAAGTGCATACATAGATAAATAAAAGCCAGTTGAATAGGCAGGCCCTGAAACAGAGCCTTGTTTTCAGATTTTTCACTTCCTGTATGGAAGTTTGCTGCCAAATGAGTTCTGTTTTACTCACAGATATAATTCAAACAGTTTTAGAAATTTCAGAGTGTTTTCTATCCAATAGTAATAATAATATGCACATTGTATGATCTAGAACAGAGTATGAGGCCGTTTAATTTGGGCACAATTTTTTCCAAAGTGAAAACAGCGCCCCCCTATTGACAAGTTAAGCAAATCTAATTGAGAAAAGGCCCAGGTCACAGAAGGTGGAGGATGGATTTTTACCAAATGAGAAAAGGCAAGACTACCTTGGTAGTTAAAAACTGTTTCAAAATGGGTGCATGTTCCAGGTCATGCAATCATGCTGCAACGTCAGGAACCACATTATGGGTTATGCTGTAACAGGAACAAACTGCTGTTTACATGAATTTATTTAAATGAGTCATTTACCAAAGCCATTTATAATAACATTCTGTAATGGAGGCTGAAGGGGGGGTAAAGTTGAAAACATACAGTACTAACACATTCAGAGTAAACACACAAGTGTACGTTTTATTTTTAAGTCTCCTCTCGATAGTGCCAGTACATGCAGAGGCGCAACATACAGTAGAAACCAGCCTGCACTAGATCCAAAGTGCTTTGTTCGTCCCTTCCCTCTACTCCCTTATCACACGGACTGATCCAAACAGCTGTATTTAATAGTGAAATTCTGAGGACTATTTTTCCTAGTAGTATTCACAATCTTAAGTTCCTCATACCCTGTGCTTGGAGCAGGCATGAGCGCCAAGGAGAGATTGAGGATGAATCTTAAAAGCCTTTTCCTCAATTCCTCAAAACAGAGTGAAACCCTCTGATTTGTTTTATTAAGGAGGCAGAGAGCAGACACAAGAAATCAAGGAAAATACTTGAGATTCTTCCATAGGCTGCATCAGGACTCATCATCAGGAGTCGCACAGTATCACTCATCCACATACTGTACATGTCACAGGTGTAAGACACTTGTCCTCAGCATCTCCATTAAGTTAGTCATTACCAGTACAATAAAGACTCCTAACATTGAGAGCACAATAACACTGGCAGGTCAATACAGATGAGCTCTGCAGTCTCTCTGGCATCTCTGTTGGTTCCCCGGTGTAGTGTCATGGCACAACTGGTGCACTTCCTCTACTAGTGATTGACAGGCAGGTGAGGGGGTGATAAGGGTTGGGGCTAGGCGGTGCTAGTCCTCTATGGATCTGATGTATCTCTCATAAGCCTTCTCATCCATCAGAGCATCCATCTCCTTAGGGTTGGCAATGGTCATCTTCATCAGCCAACCTGTCCCAGCAGGGGTTACAGGTCAGAGGTTAGCCTAGACATAGGCCCTGTTTGAATATTCTTTCTTTCCTTAAAATAATCACTGATCTGTGGGCACGTGTAGACTAGAGAATGCATGCATGTCTGCAGGTGTAGAGTGTGTATGTATGCTCACCGTCTTTGTAGCAGGACTTGTTGACAAGGCCGGGGTTGTCTGCAAGGAGTGTGTTGACCTCTGTGACTTCCCCGGTTAGAGGAGAGTACAACTCACTAGCTGCCTTCACACTCTCCAATGCTCCAAACTCATCTAAAAAAAGGACAGCGATAGGTCAGGTCATGAACAGGTCTTGAGGAAGGGTGACTAGTATAACCCTCGAGGACCAGCGGTCGCGTTACTCTCCTCACAAGTCTGTATGGAAGTAATTGCTCCTTACCAGTCTGTGCCAGCTGTGTGCCAACCTCTGGTAGTCCACAGTACACCACATCTCCTAGAGCCTCCTGCGTGACAGATTTAGATCATGAGAAATTAACTAAATGTGTCACTTCATGATCCGTGTGCCACAACACACGCTAACACTGGGTAGTTAAGACCACAGGTCCCAATGCGGCTCATACGAACTAGTGGGAGCATACGCTCGTGAGAACAACCCACCTGAGCAAACTTGCTGATGCCAACCGTTCCTACCTCTCCCTCTACTCGTATCCATTCGTGTTTGTCTGTGAATTTAAGAGCTGTGGAATTCAGGAGAAAAGTAAAATTAGTTCGAGTACACAAACGTAGACACAAACCGAAAAACAGTTATATCTACACGCTTAACTAGCGTTACCTGATGAGAGTCGGGTGGTAGTGGACAAAGTCCGTAGTAAGTATGCCCTGGATACCAGCCGAGAGGGAGGTAGCTGCGTCAAACGATAGAGCAAGGCTGAGGTAAAGTTGGAAGACAAGCAACGTAGCATCACACATGTAGCCATTATCGTCGCGTTTTGACGACTGCGGTGACTGTCGCCTTTTTTAGACGTCATCACCTCAGACGCCACTAGGGGCGCGTTCAGCAGGTACAACGTTATGGAACGTTAGAGCCTTGTGGCATGTGTTATGTAAATAGCCTTGTGGCATGTGTTATGTAAAACAAACATGCATTTTTGACATGTGGAATACAGATAGGCATACATCCAGAGAATAACATATTCATATTTTTTCCCCAATATGGACAATGGGAATAGAAAATACAAAGTTGTTGATTCGAATAGAGAGGCTTCAGGCTACCAAATAAAATGTTATTGGTCACATACAAATATTGTGGCGTAAATAGGTGATCGTGGGGTAAGCCAAGCCAATTTTTACATTCAGCATCACTTCGTCAATGGAAATATAGTATTCTTACTAACAAAGATATCTACATATATTTCACAATGTTGTGTATCCCTGAAGATAATCAAAATCCATGTAAACAACAGATTTGAAAAAAGCTTGTCCCAAAAAAAGTGGTCTCTTTGCACAACTTGCCCCGGGTATGGGGTAAGTTGAGACACGGGACAGGGTAAGTTTAGCCCTTATCGTGACTCTCAGTTCCATTACATAGACTCCCACAGTATGAGTCATAATACCCATAAAACCCAGTGGTCAAACAGTAAAATGGTTCCAATTTTTTGTCCCATAGGGGATTTTGGATGTAGCCTTACCCTGGTGTGACATTTTGATAACTGTGTAACTCTCTCTAGGACAAGGTGACTTTTATCAATATATTCGCTGGTATTTAACACCCCCCAAATGAAAGACTAATTAGCTGCTAATAGAGCTACAAATGCCATGATAACCTGGACGAGAGACTGCCGAATCGAGGCAAAGGTAAGAATCTCTGTATTAACTAACTAAATGTAGTAGTGAATAAATTGGCTACATTTCTTTAAATGGACAATTGTGTAAACTTTCTTGTGCAAGTTTATATGGACACAATACCTGTTAGCAAATGTGTCAGCTAGAAATGACTTGCAGGAGCTTGCAGGGATTTGTAGTTTTGGATGTTTACTTTGATGCTAATTAGCATTTTCAAATCTAAGAGTAAATAGAGCCAAATATATTGATAAAGGTTACCTTGTCCGATAGAGACTTATATGGTTATAAAAACATCATGCCAGGGTAAGCCTACATGAAACACAGCCCTTATTTTTAGTGTTTCTATAATCCCCTATGGAAAATTGAATGGTGGAAAAACAATTGGAACCATTTCCCTGTTTAACTTCTAGGTTTTATGGGTATTATCATACCTCCACTGTGGGGCTCTACTAGACATACAATGTTAGTCATTGGATGAAGACATCTACTATAGGGGGGAGTTTTGTTGAGATCCCTGACGCTCTGTATGAATATTAACATGTATCGCTTGCAGTGCCGTTTTGGAAGCACCTTATCTTACATATCAGCATTAAAGAAAATAAGGTTAAATTGATACAAACCTTGATAGGGTTAGTGTTTCAAAACAGCCATATCTCCATGTTACAGTGCTTGTTTATGGAAAACAGAAGACCACCTGTGCTAATTACCTAACTAGCATGCTCTGAACACCTGTGTGTAAGTGTAACTTGGGAAGTGTAGTTTCCTTAGATGGAGGCACCCATAGCTGTATGGATCTGTGCAAAAACTGCTACAGTAAGTGTATCTTTTTTATTTGAAGGATTATTTCTCTGGATGAAAGATACGGGCCATTTGTTTCAAAAGCTGCATCGCAAGCGATGATTGTTTATGTTTCTAAACGTTAAAACACAGCGTCGGCATTGTAGTTCGCATGAGGCAGTCGTGGGCGAGGCTAACAGCCGAGAACTGTAGCGAGAAAGCAGAATGCAGCATAGGGGTTTCAAGAACTATAGGGTAAGTTAAGCCGCCTACACATTTCTGTACTGAATGAAATATTAACACTACCTTTTTAAAACAATGTCTATCTTTATTTCCCAAACACTATAATTTTTTTGTCTTTTAATAATTTTAACCATCTTTTAACACCGGTGTGACAGGCTTAACACCTAAAAAAACAAATAACATTTTTTTGAACATAGGCCAGGCCCTGATGTTACCCCATATCCCAGCCATAATGCCTTGTGTTACCCTTGGGAAGAAAACACTTCAATTTGCTCAACTTACCCAAAGGCAAACATTTGGACTATATTACCCCACACAGCTATAAGGATGCACTTTCATGCTAGGTTTAGGGCCTCATATTGAAGCTAATAGAGGTTCCAACTGATGAAATGATGACCTCTTCCTAAATATTTGATCAAATTATTAATTTTGTTTATGGTTTCCTAAATGTACCCTTTTGGCTCAATTTACCCCGTTCTCCCCTACAGGGCATACAGAAAGAGAGTATACGAGAGAGAGAGACTGTAAGTGAGTATTGAAGAGGCTTTTTTGGTCCAATCCCTCAGTAATTGTCACAAGCAGTCATCTGCAGATGATGTTCCTGAGAGCGTCCCTAGCAACCCAGTCACCCTCCACCCAGTCAATGGGTTCAGAGCAGCACAGAGTTTAGTTTAGCTAACCTGCCTACACAAAGCTGTCAGAGACTGGTAACACACACTCCCCTCACCATGGCGATACTGGGAAGGGAAAGTGTGTCATCTCGCCACCACCAACCGGTTCCCCCCGCCCCCTCTATCACTCCACTCTCACTCCTTCTCTCCTCCCTCCACTCCACCTAGTTGCCCCCTCCTGCTTTAATTCCTCCAATCCTCTTTATAGGACTGACGTCTGTTACAGTCACAAACAGAGCTAAGACAAGACAGGAGCGGAGAGTGGAGGAAAAAGAGTCTGGTAGTCTCAAACAAACTGCTCTCTATCTCTCACACTTCCACTAGCTCAGCTCCCAGGGCTCTCCAGGACTCAGGGGGGGTGCTCTACCCTCACAGCATCCTCTCCTCGCTCCTTGTTGGGGCTCACCTCACTGCCTGAGACCGGGGAACATCCAGGGGACATCTAGGTGACACTCACTCAGCCTCACCCAGGACCTGGGACTTCAGCTCCAGCTCGGCTCTCTAAAACCGGCTCCTCCTCAAAGGCCATCTGAGCCTGCAACGTGACCCACCCTTCCCTCGTCTGTCTGACTGAGAGAGGGAACTGTCATTCTATCTCAGGAACATCAGGGTTTCCATTCTCAGGCCTCAACTCCCATGCACTGTATCTGCAGAGAGGCTAGAAGACAGGAGAATACCCTAAAGACACAGACTGGATGATTTCAATTGGTCCTACTGATATCGTCATAAGAGATAAGACACAGCTGTGAGAGTGTGTGTCTGTGTGTATTTCTTATAACGAGTGTGACACAGACCACTCTGTGTCAGCAGTGTGTTAGAGGAAGAACACACACTCTGGGGAAGACTTTTCTTGTGGCATTTGATGTGCAGGTGTGTGTGTGAGACATGTCAGGTGTGTGACTCATTGTAGTTGTTAGTCATTGAATGTGCATTTGAGACGTGTGTGAGGCCGTAAGTGTGCGAGAGGCTTCGGTTTCCTCTGGATTTCTCTGGGATGGAGGGTCAAGGCTACGACCGGTTTGGTGAAGGTGAGCGTGACACCTACCAGATTGACTACCGTCGTATCGTTGGTGATACCGAGCCCGCTAGGCCGCGCCTCTTGCCCCTCGAAGGGGAACACACACACCCCAACGCCAACCCCCATGGAGCCTACACACACACCAACCCTCACGGCCACGAGACAGCCGCACAGAGATACAGCGCCACACGCATCCAAGCCGGATATGAACCTGAGAGGTGAGTCAGACAAACACACACACACACAGGTGAGAAACAAAACGGCTATACTGTACCAGTCATAATCAGCTAACCTCCAATTGCCCTAACAATCAGTCAGGAATGAAGCCCTGACAGGGTCCCAGAAGCCACTAGCCTAGTGAATTACTGGCTTTCATCCACATGAACTACAGTAACTGCCAAAATATTAATCTGCCAGTCAAGGCTTTTTCATTGAGGTGGTCAGTGAGCTTTATAAATCCCAGTTAGCTGCTACCCAGGAGACAGTGATGTAACTAAAGCCTCTTACCTGCTGCATGACCATCACACAGACTGAGTTTCCATTGACAGGGTTATAGAGTCTGTAGGTTGACCAACATATTCAGACTACAGAGCCAACGTATTTATGTAATCAAGAGGTAAACAACCACTCTGAAGGTAAACTTGTGATGTTGTCCTACATCCTTCCATAATCATAAGGTGCTGAAGAAAGACAACTACATACAGTGTATTCCCTTGAATCACGTAAAAACAAGAAACGGTAGGTTACAGCTAGCTCTCCATTACATGGTTTTACGGCCATCAGTGATGTGGTTAAAAGAAGAATAGGTGGGTAAACTCTTGCCGCTGGTCGCAGTGAAAAAAGTAACGCTCCCTATACTTTCAATGCATTTTTACGCAAAGGTGGATAAACTGTTGAGCAACAACAACAAAAAATGTAGTTTACTTACGATCATGTTTTCTACCCAGGCGCTCTTTGAATTTTCACAAACAGCCATGAAGATGAAACATGGAGATACGGTATAATGGGGGATTACATAATAAAATGTGTCTATATGTTTAATCTGCAGAGTGAAAACTACAAATCCTGCATTAGAGTCTAGATTCTAGAAGCTCTTCGTCTCTTATGGTCAACAGGGTTATGCCTATGTACAATATATGGGAAAGAAGAAGGATTGTAAGTGTGTGTGTGTTTCAGCATGGCTGACTATCTGATCAGTGGAGGCACAGGGTACGTGCCTGAAGATGGACTCACGGCTCAGCAGCTCTTCTCTATCGGGGACGGACTCACATACAAGTAATATTTTGTATACATTCTACCAGAGTTAGAGAGCAGCATTTCCAATGATATTGATTGAAATTGCTATAATTGTGCAATTTAAAGTTATGAAAGAGGGAGTCAATGAAGAGGCCTTCAGCCTGTAGCCACACCCTCAACAGGTGCGTGGCGCTATCTATGACAGCGGTGCTGAAACCACGTTGTTGGTGAGCGCTGCTCGCTGTGCTGTCTATGTTGCTGATTGCTGAATTGTTTACTTATGTGGCAACTACGTAAGTATAACAGATGTGTTCACAGTTCCCGATAACTCGGAGAGCTCTGAAACGCATGAATAAGACCCTGTCGTCAGGTTGACTGTTGTGGTAAGATACTAGTATTATTACCATAAATATAATTTGGCAAACTTCAGAGCCAGACGCCATGTTGCTGCCCCGAGAGTAAAAACAAACACTCACTGACTGCTGAGATGATATGGTGAGACCAGACCAGTAGAATAAGGATCATTATGCATCCTTACTTTAAAATTAGAATGAGCACATTAGGCTTGTGTTATCAGCCCTGATGGAGGTTTACACAGAGAGACAATCAAATTGTCACATCCAGTACAGTGGGAGTATTATAAAGAGGCTTTATCTCCAATACACACTGTGTGAGGGTGTATGTGTGATATGCAGAGTGGTTAAGTGTGTAGGGATGTGATGCTGTGCTGGCCAGGGGTTAGGGTTCAGGGGACTGGTGATGGGAGGCAAGGGGTGAGGAGAGTTCACCAATCAGTTTTCTTGCTGTTTGGCAAAAGGACTTGTGTCTGACCTTACAATGTTTTCTCTCTCTCTCCCTCCTCTCTCTTTCTACAGTGATTTCCTGATTCTTCCTGGTTTCATAGACTTTAACTCTGATGAAGTGGTGAGTTTTTGACCTTTTCATTGCTAATAACAACAGAAGTTACATATACAATATCATAGCCATGCTACAGCTTTAGTCAACTCCATTGCTGTTGTCTGGAAGATACAAATACATATGATATCATAACCAGAAGTACATAGAAGTCGTGTGTGTGCAGCAACTTCTCTCATGTGGTCCTCTGCCTCTCTGAGGACTGGAGGTTGCTGAGTGTTTCTCTCAGTTGAAACCTCAAAGGGATTCTCAGCTTCTGTGCCTGTGCAAACATGCCCAGGGCAAAACACACACACACTGTGGATCGATGGCAGCATTCGTGCAAAACTGAAAGCGCCAACCACCACATTTTACCACGTTGAGGTAACTGGGAACATGGACGAGTACAAACACTCCAGCTATTCCCTCTGTAAGGAAGTCAAACAGACAAAATGTCGGTACAGAGGTAAAGTGGAGTTGCAATTCTATTTTGTAGAGACTCCAGACAATCACGGATTATAAAGGGAAAACAAGCCACGTCGCGGACACCGATGCCTTGCTCCCGGACAGGTTTAACACAATCAAGGATAACACAGTGCCGTCGCTCACGAGGACTGTAAGCTCTCGTTCTCCATGGCCGACGTGATTTAGACATTTAAGTGTGTTAACCCTCACAAGGCTGCCTGCCCAGACATCATCACTAGCCGCGACCTTAGAGCATGTGCAGATCTGCTGGCTGGGGTGTTTATGGACATGTTCAATCTCTCCTTATCCCAGTCTGTTGTCCCCACTTGCTTCAAGATGTCCAAATTGTTTCTGCATACTGCCTCAACAGATCCACTGATGACGCAATCACCATCGCACTTCACACTGCCCTACCCAATCAGTACAAGAGGAATACCTATGTAAGAATACTGTTCATTGACTACAGCTCAGCCTTCAACACCATAGTGCCCTCTTAGCTCATCATTAAGCTCAGGGCCCTATGTCAGAATCCCCACCCTGTGCAACTGGGTCCTGGACTTCCTGACAGGCCGACCCCAAGTGGTGATGGTAGGCAACAACACGTCCGCTACACAGATCCTCAACACGAGGGCCCCACAAGAGTGGGTGCTCAGCCCCCTCCTGTACACCCTGTTCACCCATGACTGCGTGGCCACGGCCGTCTCTAACTCAGTCATCAAGTCTGCAGACGACACAACAGTAGTAGCCTGATTACAGCCTACAGGGAGGAGGTGAGGACCCTGGCGGAGTGGTGCCAGGAAATAACCTCTCCCTCAACTTCAACAAAATGAAGGAGCTGATCTTGGATTTCAGGAGACCACAGAGGGAGCACGCCCCCATCCACATCGACGGGGCCGAGGTGGAAAGGGTGAAAAGATTATAGTTCCTTGGTGTACACAACTGACAACCTGAAATGATCCATCCACACTAACAGTGTGGTGAAAAAGGTGCAACAGTGCCTTTTCAACCTCAGGAAGCTGAAGAAATTAGTCTTGGCCTCTAAGACCCTCACAAACTTCTAGATGCACCACTGAGAGCATCCTGTCAGACTGTATCACCGTGTGGTACGGCAACTGCACCGTCCGCAACCGCATGGCTCTCCAGACAGTGATGCGGTCAGCCCAACGACACACCGGGGGTACACTGCCTGCCCTCTAGGACAGGTATTCCCCAGGGGTACACACAATGTTGTCGGGGTGATTAACATATTTTTGTTCTTTGTTTTTTTTCTCACCTGAGTAGCCTCGTTTCACTGCCTAAAATGAATGCCTAGTCAAATAATTAACATCCAATCACATTAACCGTTACTCTCTCGCGGGGATTCCACTAACGGTCCATATATAGCCAAACGTAGCTGCTGCTCATTCCGTTCACTCGAAAAATGATAAATGGTTATAAAAAAGTAAGGCCCGCGTCCATAGAGACACATACCAGCTCTACTGGTAGTACTGCTACTACCAGCAGTACTACACCTGCACATGTCGACGACAGGTTCTGCTTCCACGAGCACATCCAATGCTAGCATCAGTAATTCTACATTTGTTGTTAGCCCAGCTAGCATGGACACTGACAGTTGTGAATCTGATGCAGCCAAAGAGCTACTGCCTCCTTACCCGGGAAAGCACCGAACAACAGACAGGGATGTTGGACCATCGAAGAGGCGCAAATATGATGAGAACTACATTGATTTTGAGGTTCACTTATATTGGGAGTAGTGCCTTTCCCCAGCCACAGTGTGTTGTATGTGCAAAAGTATCTCACAACTCGATGAAACCTTAACTCTTGCACAGACATTTAGAAACAAAACATGCCAATTTGAAAACAAGCCGCGGGAGTTTTTTGAGCGAGAATTAAGAATTTGAGTAGTAAGACATGAGTAAAAGCAACAGATACCATTAATAAGAAAGCATTTTATATGGTGAGCTACCGAGTGGCTAGGACAGGCAAGCCCCATACTACTGTGGAGGACTTAATTCTTCCTGCTGCCTGCGGATATGGCTGGGACAATGCTGGGGGAAAGGCCAAAAAAACTATACAGACAATTCCTTCATCAAACAACACTGTCTCATAACGCGTCAGTGACATGGCAGGAGATGTTTTGAAAAACAATTACTGCTTAACATTCAAGCCAGTGAAATCTATGCGTTACAGCTGGATGAGTCAACAGACGTGGCGGGCCTGGCACAGCTCCTGGTTTATGTTCGTTACATTTATGGGGGGTCAATTAAGGAAGACATTTATGGGGGGTCAATTAAGAGGATATTTTTTTAAGTACTGGACAGCTTTGTGACATCAATTGAACTTTGGTAGTCAAGATGTGTTAGTATCTGTACTGATGGCGCAAAAGCCATGACAGGGAGACATAGTGGAGTGGTAACTAGCGTGCAAGCAGTTGCTCCCGACGACACTTGGGTACACTGCAGCATCTACCGAGAGGCTCTTGCTGCCAAAGGAATGCCTGACAGCTTGAAATATGTTTTGGACACTACGGGGAAAATTGTTAACTTTGTTAAAGCAAGGCCCCTGAACTCTCATGTATTTTCTGCACTATGCAATGATATGGGCAGCGACCATGTTAAGCTTTTACAACATTCAGAAGTGCGCTGGTTATCAAGGGGAAAAGTATTGACAATTTTTTTTTTTAATTGAGAGACGAGCATAAAGTTCTTTATTGACCATAATTTTCACTTGTCTGACCCCTTGCATGATGATGAGTTTGTCACAAGACTGGCCTATCTGGGTGATGTTTTTTTCTCGCCTGAATGATCTGAATCTAGGATTACAGGGACTCTCCGCAACTATATTCAATATGCTATTTAATGTGCAATGATTAAGAAGTTTGAACTCTTCTGTCTGTATTAACAAGGACAACACACAGGTCTTTCCATCATTGTATGATTTTTTTGTGTGCAAATGAACTCAAGCTTATGGACAATGTCATGTGATATAGCGAAGCACCTGAGTGAGTTTGGTGCGCAATTACGTACTTTCCCGAAACGGATGACACAAACAACTGGATTAGTTATACCTTTCATGCCCTGCCTCCAGTCCACTTACCGATATCTGAATGCGAGCCTCATCGAAATTGCAACAAGCGCTTCTGTGGAAATTGAATTTAGTCAGAAGCTACTGCCAGATTTCTGGATTGGGCTGCGCTCAGAGTATTCTGCCTTGGCAAATCTCGCTGTTAAGACACTGATGCCCTTTGCAACCCCGTACCTATGTGAGAGTGGATTCTCGGCCCTCAGTAGCATGAAAACTAAATACAGGCACAGACTGTGTGTTGAAAATTATTTAAGACTGAGACTCTTTCCAATACAACCCAACATTGCAGAGTTATGTGCATCCTTTCAAGCACACCCTTCTCATTAACCTGTGAGTTATTCACAATTTTCGATGAACAAATCAAGTTTTATATGTAAGATGGTTAAATAAAGAGCAAAATTGATTATTATTGATTATTATATTATTATTTGTGCCCTGGTCCTATAAGAGCTCTTTGTCAATTCCCATGAGCCGGTTTGTGACAAACTCATTCTCATATTTAATATATGTATGCAGGCTTACAATGATGGCAAAAAACAACATTTGAGAGTGCACTGGTCCTGGTGCTAGAGGGGGTATGCAGCTGGAGGTTGAATGTTTGAAGGGGTACGGGACTATAAAAAGTTTGGGAACCACCGCTTTAGGACATCTACAGCACCTGGTGTCACAGGAAGGCCAAGAAGATCATCAAGTACCTCAGCCACCAGAGCCATGGCATGTTCACCCTGCTACCATCTAGAAGGCAGAGACGGTACAGGTGCATCAAAGCTGGGACAGAGAGACTGAAAAACTGTTTCTATCTCCAGGCTACTGTTAAATAGTCACCACTAGCTGGCCTCTGCCCAGTCACTTTTTAATAAGATCTACATACTGTTTTACCCAATTCATATGTATATACTGTATTCTAATGAAGGCTCAATCTATATAACTACTGCTGTACACACCTTTTCTATTCATATACTGTCCATACTGTTTAAACACACCATCATATGCATATATACTTACATTCCGGACTCTGACATTGCTCGTTCTAATATGTGTATTGTTTTGTACTGCTCTGTTCTCTACACTTGCAATAACATCTGCAAAATATGTGTTCTCGACCAATAGAATTTGATTAACACTGATGAGAACAGCAACACCAGTCCCTCATGGCTGCGAAGTCAGAGTCATGTCCTGTGTAATTGCTTTAGTAGGCTACAGGTGCTGGTGTTTTTAGCTTGTTTGTTCTTTACTGCCAGAAGGGTATATCCCCTGTGGTATATGACTGTATAATCAGGACTTAACAGGGACAGCTCATGTACATGGTGCCACCTAATGGCAATGAGGTATTGCATGTTCTGATTGGTCTTGCCTAAGTCACAGATATTTGGTTGGCAGGGTGCTATTATTTTTGTAGTTACGTTTTTTTACATCCCTGTAATGTGATATTAGTGTGACGTTGTCTACTTCCTGTTCCCAGGACCTGACTTCAGCTCTGACCAGGAAGATCACCCTGAAGACTCCTCTAATCTCGTCTCCCATGGATACAGTCACTGAGTCCTCCATGGCCATCGCTATGGCTGTGAGTGTAGAGCTACTCCTTACCTTCTCATCCAGCCAACACCAATAAGACAAGGCCACAAATCTGTCACAAAACGTCATATACTAGTGGTATTTTTGGTTGTGGGTTTTTATGTATTTCCCCCCCAAAAAATGTGTGATAATACCTGGACTCTGATATATTGAAGTCTCATTGGGCAAACATCTTGTTTGGCTAACCCTGATTGGTCAGTGCACTGTGTGTCGTAGCTCATGGGCGGGATCGGGATCATGCACCATAACTGTACTCCAGAGTTCCAAGCCAACGAGGTCCGCTTGGTCAAGGTAAGATGGAGGCTAGCGGTTGGACAACCTACAGATATATATTGATTTACAAATATATTGATATACCACTACATCAACAGTATAAAGTCTCATGTCAAATTACATTGTGACAATGTAACAGTATGTGAATACACTCAAACCTCCTGGTACATTTGCTGAATAATGTTTCTTAAATTATTTATTTGTGGTCAGAAATTTGAGCAGGGTTTCATCACAGACCCGGTGGTAATGAGTCCTCACCACACGGTGGGAGACGTGTTCGAAGCCAAGGTCCGCCACGGCTTCTCTGGCATCCCCGTCACAGAGACGGGAAAGATGGGAAGCAAGCTGGTGGGTATCGTCACTTCCCGAGACATCGACTTCCTTTCCGAGAAAGACCATGACAGACCCCTGGAAGAGGTGTGTGTTTGTGGGGTCGGTGTGTTTGTCCTTGACATGTTTGTATGACATGTTTGTTTGGACATACAGTCATTACAATTGCCAACACATATATTGTTAACTGAGTGACTCTTGTCGTATTGAATACTATTCCTGTGAGGTTTACATGTATGGTTGATTCTTGCAGGCCATGACAAAGAGGGATGATTTAGTGGTTGCACCAGCTGGTGTAACACTGAAAGAAGCCAACGATATCCTGCAGCGCAGCAAGAAAGGTACCATATGGTAGTAACACAATGTTCTGTAGAGATACTTTACTCAGACAGGACATGATCAAATATCTATCTTTGTTTGGTAAATGAAATAATTTTTAGAGATCTTCTATTTTTGTGTCCTCTGTCTTTCTTAGGTAAGCTGCCCATAGTGAATGACAGTGATGAGCTGGTGGCCATCATAGCGAGGACAGACCTGAAGAAGAACAGAGACAACCCTCTGGCCTCTAAAGACTCCAGGAAGCAGCTGTTGTGTGGTGCTGCCATTGGAACCAGAGAGGAGGACAAGTACAGACTGGACCTGCTGATGCAGGCTGGTGTCGACATGGTGGTGCTGGTGGGTCTGGGGAAAGAGTTGGGTTATTGTATTTTTGCGTTCTACTCCTCTAACCCCTGTCTGTTTACCATGTAGGACTCCTCCCAGGGGAACTCTGTCTATCAGATCAACATGATCAACTACATCAAACAGAAATACCCTGAACTGCAGGTGGTGGGAGGAAACGGTGAGTCTGCTCTCCTCTATCTTCTCTAGCAATGCCTCTTTCACGTTAATCTCTTGCATTTTCACTCTGTCTCTCTATCTTTCTCCCCATCCTCTATTTTCATTCTCTGTAGTGGTGACTGCAGCACAGGCTAAGAATCTGATAGATGCGGGTGTGGATGCTCTGAGGGTGGGGATGGGCTGTGGCTCCATCTGTATCACCCAGGAAGGTACGGAGAGGAACAGCAAATGGGGAGGGGGGGAGAGGGAGGGAGGAGAGTGAATGTTTGACTGTTTAGTTAAAAAGACAAACTATTTGCGAATTGCTGACATGTTGCTTTGTGCTGTGTGCCAGTGATGGCATGTGGGCGTCCCCAGGGTACATCAGTGTACAAGGTGGCAGAGTATGCCAGGCGTTTCGGTGTGCCTGTCATCGCAGACGGAGGCATCCAGACCGTTGGACATGTGGTCAAAGCTCTCGCTCTCGGGGCATCCACAGGTGTGTGTGTGTTGAACCCACCCAGCATATTTAACCTTTTTCCATAAACAGGAAAATCCACATCATAGGCTACTATTGATGGTCAGACTTTTACCTTTCACTTCTGACCCCTGACCTCTGTGCCCTCAGTGATGATGGGGTCATTGCTCGCGGCTACCACGGAGGCCCCGGGGGAGTATTTTTTCTCAGACGGCGTGCGACTAAAGAAGTATCGCGGGATGGGCTCCCTTGACGCCATGGAGAAGAACAGCAGCAGCCAGAAACGCTACTTCAGGTAGAGAGAGGGAGACAGATTGTTTTGTTTATTTTCAGTAATAGGGCTAAGGAGAGAATGTGTGTAACTCCACAGTGAAGGGGATATGTGTGTGTGTTTTGACAGTGAGGGGGACAAGGTGAAGGTGGCTCAGGGTGTGTCAGGGTCGGTTCAGGATAAAGGCTCTATCCATAAATTTGCCCCCTACCTCATCGCTGGCATACAACATGGCTGCCAAGACATCGGAGCCAAGAGCCTCTGCATACTGCGGTTTGTCTATGAACTGATGTTAAACTGTGTTGTTGTATTCCACTTCTTTGATATAATCTGTGTCTCTCTGTTCCATTATTTTGTGATGTATTGTTGTATGTTATTCCAGGTCCATGATGTACTCTGGGGAGTTGAAGTTTGAGAAGAGGACCATGTCAGCTCAGGTTGAGGGGGGAGTACACGGGCTGCACTCGTAAGTCTGTCCCTGCCTGCCTCTGGTATCGCTTACACATCCTTTCCTCTGGAATTCCTTATAGATCTTGTGCTCCTCTCCTCTGTGATCGACTAACCTGTCCTTTTGTCTCATGTTCTGTGCCTATGTCCGATGTGTCCTTTAACTCTGCTCTGGGTGGTAGTGTGTGTGTGTGTTTGTTCTCACCAGTGGCGTCCATATCTCCTTGACTACATGTTGTTTAGGAGTTGCTACTTAAACCGGGGATTGGCAGTCTTACCATACGAGGTCCATTGTGGGTGCAGGCTTTCGCTCCAGCCAAAGCAGTAACAGCAGATGCAAGTAATTACGTTTTGACTATGATTGGTTGATTTATTGTGCTAGAATTGTAACTGCTTAAGCTGGGGCAGAATCCTGGAGCCACACTGGCCATTTGCGGATATACAGTGCATTCGGAAAGTATTCAAACCTCTTCCCTGTTTCCAAATTGTATCACATTACAGCCTTATACTAAAGTGTATTAAATACAAAATGTTCCTCATCAATCTACACAAAATACCCCATAATGACAAAGTGAAAACAGGCTTTTAGACATTTTTGCAAATGTATTAAAAATGTAAAACAGAAATACCTTATGTAAATAAGTAATCAGACCCTTTGCTATGAGACTTGAAATTGAGCTCAGGTGCATCCTGTTTCCATTGATCGTTGAGATGTTTCTACAACTTGATTGGAGTACACCTGTGGTAAATTCAATAAATTGGAGATGATTTCGAAATGCACACACCTGTCTATATAAGGTCCCACATTTGATAGTGCATGTCAGATCAAAAACCAAGCCATGACGTCGAAGCAATTGTCCTTAGAGCTCCGAGACAAGATTGTGTCGAGGCACAGATCTGGGGAAGGGTACCAAAAAATGTCTGCAGCATTGAAGGTCCCCAAGAACACAGTCCCCTCCATCATTCTTAAATGGAAGAATTTTGGAACCACCAAGACTCTTCCTAGATCTGGCTGCCCGGCCGAACTGAACAATCGGGGGAGAAGGGCCTTTGTCAGGGAGGTGACCTGATGGTCACTCTGACAGAGCTCCAGAGTTCCTCTGTGGAGATGGTTGTCCTTCTGGATATTTCTCCCATCTCTGCAGCACTCCACCAATCAGGCCTTTATGATAGAGTGGCCAGACAGAAGCCACACATCAGTAAACGGCACATGACAGCCCGCTTGGCGTTTGCCAAAAAGTACCTAAAGACACTCAGACCATGAGAAACAAGATTCTCTGGACTGATGAAACCAAGATTAAACTCTTTGGCCTGAATGCCAAGCGTCACGTCTTTAAAGAAACCTGGCAACATCCCTACGGTGAAGCATGGTGGTGGCAGCATCATGCTGTGTTTTTTTTTCAGCGGCAGGGAATGGGAGACTAGTCAGGATCGAGAGAAAGATGAACGGAGCAAAGTAGAGATGCTTGCTGAAAATCTGCTCCAGAGCACTCAGGACCTAAGACTAGGGTGAAGGTGCAACTTCCAATAGGACAACGACCCTAAGCACACAGCCAAGACAAAGCACGATTGTCCTTGAGTGGCCCAGCCAGAGCCATCTCTGGAGAGACCTGGAAATAGCTGTGCAGCGACGCTCCCCATCCAACCTGATGGAGGTTGAGAGGATCTGTAGAGAAGAATGGGAGAAACTCCCCAAGTACAGGTGTGCCAAGCTTGTAGTGTCATACCCAAGAATACTCAAGGCTGTAATCGCTGCCGAAGTTGTTTCGACAAAGTACTGAGTAAAGCAGCTGAATACTTATGTAAATGTCATATTTCCGTTAAATGTTTTTTATACATTTTAAAATGTTCTAAACCTGTTTTTGCTTTGTCATTATGGGGTATTGTGTGTAGATTGTAGAATTTAATCGATTTTAGAGTAAGGCTGTAATGTGGAAAAAGTCAGGGTCTGAATACTTTCCCAATGCACTGTAATTGTCAACCCCTGAGTATAACAGTAGTAGTGAAGGAAGTTAAGTCAAAATGTCTTCTCTCTCTTTCTCTTACTCATGCTCTCATCATAGATATTCTTTTGTGCCATGTAAGTACATTCTCCCTGTGCTCACAACTTTTCCTACTGCAATTTTCTCTTTGTTATATTTTTGTTTTCAGGAAAACTCAGGGTTAGAAGTACCGACAAGTACTTTTTTAAGCCCTAACAACTTGATAAAACCCTCAATCTAGTACATCTAGTCTAATATGAGTTTCAATGAGACTTGACTTGCATTCCTGATTGTTCTCTGTGTGTTGTCCTCCTGTAGTTATGAGAAGCGGCTATACTGAGGGAGGAGCGGGAAGAAGCACACGAGCAGCTCCCAGCATACCCCCACCAGCAGCCACCAGGCACAACAGATACATGTGACCTACCTACAACCACTACTCAATTCAACCATCACATAACCTTTTGGCTATACATAAGACCGCTGACTCCTCTCTTCTCCTCCCACCCACTATCTCTCTCTTTCTCTGTGTTGTGTAAGATGCTTTTGAGGGACCATAAAGTCACCTCTGACTTGATTGATGTTATGACATAACCTACAGGGACTAGGGACTAACGTTCAAATGTCACATGTACCTGGGTCATGGCACAGAGCCATCAGGCTGTATAAGGTATGTAGCGCATGTAGAACTGTGAATACTGTGTACTACTTTACGTACCCTGGAACTCTTTATACCAGTTTTGGTTGATCATGATCCTATGTCTCGGATGTATTTGAATGTATAGTAGTGTTGATGACCATATGGAATAGCCTAAAGATCTGTTAGTGTGGCTCTACTGTAGAGAGAACCAAAGCTACGGTAGGCGTTAGCCTTCAATCAGGGATAACCACAGCGCCTTAAGACTGCACATGGAGTCTATACTGTGGATAGTGCTGGGATCTGGTTTTCACTGGATTCTCATCAGTTTGAAAAAAAAGGAAGATAACCACAATTTTGTTTTTGTGTGAAGTTCACTAAGATTTGGGATGTATGTGTTTTCTGATGACAGGATGATTGTACAGTGACTTTGGCCTAGTCTGTGGTGTTAATAATATGATATGATGGATTTGAGTGCATTCGGAAAGTATTCACTTTCTCCACATTTTGTTACGTTACAGCCTTAGTTTACATACACCTTAGCCAAATACCTTAACTCAGTTTTTCACAATTCCTGATATTTAATCCTAGTAAAAATTCCCTGTCTTAGGTCAGTTAGGATCACCACCTTATTTTAAGTAAGTGAAATGTCAGAATGATAGTAAAGAGAATTATTTATTTCAGCTTTTATTTCTTTCATCACATTCCCAGTGGGTCAGAAGTTTACGTACACTCAATTAGTATTTGGTAGCATTGCCTTTAAATTGTTTAACTTGGGTCAAACATTTCAGGTAGCTTCCCACAATAAGTTGGGTGAATTTTGGCCCATTCCTCCTGACAGAGCTGGTTTAACTGAGTCAGGTTTGTAGGCCTTATTGCTCGCACACACTTTATCAGTTCTGCCCACACATTTTCTATAGGATTGAGGTCAGGGCTTTGTGATGGCCACTCCAATACCTTGACTTTGTTGTCCTTAAGCCATTTTGCCACAACTTTGGAAGTATTCTTGGGGTCATTGTCCATTTGTAAGACCCATTTGCGATCAAGCTTTAACTTCCTGACTGATGTCTTGAGATGTTGCTTCAATATATCCACATAATTTTCCTCCCTCATGATCCATCTATTTTGTGAAGTGCACCAGTCCCTCCTGCCTCAAAGCACCACCACAACATGATACTGACACCCCCGTTCTTCACGGTTGGGATGGTGTTCTTCGGCTTGCAAGCAACCCCCTTTTTCCTCCAAACATAACGATGGTCATTATGGCCAAACAGTTCTATTTTTGTTTCATCAGACCAGAGGACATTTCTCCAAAAAGTACGATCTTTGTCCCCATGTGCAGTTGCAAACCGTAGTCTGGCTTTTTTATGGCGGTTTTGGAGCAGTGGCTTCTTCCTTGCTGAGCTGCCTTTCAGGTTATGTCAATATAGGACTTGTTTTACTGTGGATATAGATACTTTTGTACCTGTTTCCTCCAGCATCTTCACAAGGTCCTTAGCTGTTGTTCTGGAATTGATTTGCACTTTTCGCACCAAAGTACGTTCATCTCTAGGAGACAGAACGTGTCTCCAGCCTGAGTGGTATGACGGCTGCGTGGTCCTATAGTGTTTATACTTGTGTACTATTGTTTGTAGAGATGAACGTGGTACCTTCAAGCGTTTAGAAATTGCTCCCAAGGGTGAACCACTTGTGGAGGTCTGCAATTTTTTTTTTTCTGAGGTCTTGGCTGATTTCTTTCGATTTTCCCATGATGTCAAGCAAAGAGGCACTGAGTTTGATGGTAGGCCTTGAACTACATCCACAGGTACACCTCCAATTGACTCAAATGATGTCAATTAGCCTATCAGAAGCTTCTAAAGCCATGACAATTTTCTGGAATTTCCCAAGCTGTTTAAAGGCACAGTGAACTTAGTGTATGTAAACTTCTGACCCACTGGAATTGTGATAGAGTGAAATAATCTGTCTGTAAACAATTGTTGGAAATATTACTTGTGTCATGCACAAAGTAGATGTCCTAACCGACTTGCCAAAACTATAGTTCATTAACAAGAAATTTGTGGAGTGGTTGAAAAATTAGTTTTCATGACTCCAACCTAAGTGTATGTAAACTTCCGACTTCAACTGTATCTACCTCATTTACCTCGTACCCCTGCACATTGACTCGGTCCTCGTACCCCGTGTATATAGTGAAGTTATCGTTACCCATTGGATATTTATTCCTGGTGTTATTTTTTTCTTTAATTTCTCATTTTCTCTTTGCATTGTTAGGAAGGGCCCAAAAAATGCTGCTTAAGTAAGCATTTCACTCTTAGTCTATATGACATTTGATTTGATACTCAACCACATACACACACACATTATACAGATACTCGAACACATACACACAGTATACATGCACACACACGTTATAAACACACACACACACTCTCTACAGAGGTACCATAAGTGTGTGGTGACAGTCAAGACAGATTACTTCATAGTTATGTCCATGCCTAGGGGCTGGATCCCAAAGCATCTCTTCTGACGACTCTGTTACTAAGCCCTATCTCACACAGCTGGGTGACGGCAGAACTACACACACGCACCTGACAGGGTCGGCCAACACGTTGTCAGATTCTCCCCTCTGCTAGAAACATATACACCACCTGGGGCGCTCACCCCTACAAACACACACACAGTCAATATACTGTACAGAACCACATAAACACACACTCAATATATATATGTATATTTTTTTTATTTCACCTTTATTTAACCAGGTAGGCTAGTTGAGAACAAGTTCTCATTTGCAACTGCGACCTGGCCAAGATAAAGCATAGCAGTGTGAACAGACAACAACACAGAGTTACACATGGAGTAAACAATAGACAAGTCAATAACATGGTAGAAAAAAGAGAATCTATATACAATGTGTGCAAAAGGCATGAGGTAGGCAATAAATCGAATAATTACAATTTAGCAGATTAACACTGGAGTGATAAATCATCAGATGATCATGTGCAAGAAGAGATACTGGTGTGCAAAAGTGCAGAAAAGTAAAATAAATAAAAGCAGTATGGGGGTGAGGTAGGTAAATTGGGTGGGTA
This sequence comes from Salvelinus fontinalis, assembly GCF_029448725.1. Taxonomy (NCBI): domain Eukaryota; kingdom Metazoa; phylum Chordata; class Actinopteri; order Salmoniformes; family Salmonidae; genus Salvelinus; species Salvelinus fontinalis. Next base: position 22,194,344 of record NC_074676.1, read on the forward strand.
GTTTACAGATGGACTATGTACAGCTGCAGCGATCGGTTAGCTGCTCGGATAGCAGATTTTTAAAGTTGTTGAGGGAGATAAAAGTCTCCAACTTCAGAGATTTTTGCAATTCGTTCCAGTCGCAGGCAGCAGAGAACTGGAAGGAAAGGCGTCCAAATGAGGTTTTGGCTTTAGGGATGATCAGTGAGATACACCTGCTGGAGAGCGTGCTACGGGTGGGTGTAGCCATCGTGACCAGTGAACTGAGATAATGCGGCACTTTGCCTAGCATAGCCTTGTAGATTTATAAGACACACAACCACGCAGAAGCACACATAAAGAATTACACAAACACAGAGTTTCATACCAGTGTGTATGGTCAGTTCCTCCACAGCTTTCCACATCATGTTCTGTGACAGAGTTAACTCTGACCCTGTACTTCCTGAACCCCTCCAGTCTGCCAATCACAGTCTACCTGGAACCGCTGGCCACGCCAGAAATTTTGTGGAGTGGTTGAAAAATGAGTTTTAATGACTTCAACCTAAGTGTATGTAAACTTCCGACTTCAACTGTATATAAAAAAAGAATACCTTTTACATAAGTATTCAGACCTTTTACTCAGTACTTTGTTGAAGCACCTTTGGCAATGATTACAGATTGGTCTTCTGGAGCATGACGCTACATGCTTGGCACATCTGTACTTGGTGAGTTTTTACCATTCTTCTTTCACTCTCAAGCTCTGTCAGGTTGGATGGGGAGTGTCGCTGCACAGCTATTTTCAGATCTATCCAGAGATGTTAGATTGGGTTCAAGTCCGGGCTCTGGCTGGGCCACTCCTACATTGTCTTGGCTGTGTGCTTTGGGTCATTGTCCTGTTGGAAGGTGAACCTTTGCCCCAGTCTGACGTCCAGAGTGCTCTGGAGCAGGTTTTTATCAAGCATCTCTCTGTACTTTGCTTGGTTCATCTTTCCCTTGATTCTGACTAGTCTCCCAGTCCCTGCCGCTGAAAACCAACCCCACAGCATGGTGCTACCACCGTAGGGATGGTGCCAGGTTTCCTCCAGACATGACGCTTGGCATTCAGGCCAAAGAGTTCAATCTTGGTTTCATCAGACCAGAGAATCTTGTTTCTCATGGTCTGAGAGTCCTTTAGGTACCTTTTGGCAAACTCATAGCGGGCTGTCATGTGCCTTTCCGTCTGGAAGCCACTCTACCATAAAGGCCTGATAAATAAAGATAAAATAAGAAAATTGATGGAGTGCTGCAGAGATGGTTGTCCTTCTGGAAGGTTCTCCCATCTCCACAGATTAACTCTGGAGCTCGGTCAGAGTGACCATCGGGTTCTTGGTCACCTCCCTGACCAAGGCCCTTCTCCGCCAATTGCTTGGAAGAGTCTTGGTGTTTCCAAATTTCTTCAATTTGAAGAATTATGGAGTGTGTGTGTGTTCTTGGGGACACACCACTGTGTTCTTGGGGACCTTCAATGCTGCAGAATTTTTTTGGGTAGCCTTCCCCAGATCTGTGCCTCGACACAATCGTGTCTCAAAGCTCTACGAACAATTATTTCGACCTCATGGCTTTGACATGTACTGTCAACTGTGGGACCTTTATATTGAGATGTGTGTTCCTTTCCAAATCATGTCCAATCAGTGGTGGAAAAAGTACCCAATTTTCATACTTGAGTAAAAGTTAAGATACCTTTTAAAAGAAAATGACTCAAATGAAAGTCACCCAGTAAAATACTACATGAGTAAAAGTCTAAAAGTATTTGGTTTGAAATGTACTTAAGTATCAAAAGTATAAATCATTAAACATTTCTTATATTAAGCAAACCAGACGACACGATTTTCTTGTTTCTTTTTTAATTTACGGATTGCCAGGAGCACAGTTCAACACTCAGACATGAGACATGATTACAAATGAAGAATTTGTGTTTCGTGAGTCTGCCAGAGCAGAGACAGTAGGGATGACCAGGGATGTTCTCTTGATAAGTGCGTGAATTAGACAATTTTCCTGTCCTGCTAAACATTCCAAATGTATGGGGTTCTTTTGGGTGTGAGGGAAAATGTATGGAGTAAAAGTTGTCAAAAATATAAATAGTAAAGTACAGATATATAAAAAAAAATACTTAAGTAGTACTTTAAAGATTTTTACTTAAGTACTTTACACCACTGCAATCAATTGAATTTACCATAGGTGGACTCCAAGTTGTAGAAACATCTCAAGAATGATCAATAGAAATAGGATGCACCTGCTCTCAATTTGGAGTCTCATAGCAAAGGGTCTAAATACTTATATAAATAAGGCATTTGTCTTTATTTAAAAAAAAATTATATTTGCAAACATTTCTAAAGACCTATTTTCACTGTCATTATGGGGTGTTTTGTGTAGAGTTGAGGAAAAAAATGAACGTAATACATTTTAGATAAAGGTTGTAACAACAATATTTGGAAAAGGTCTCAAATGGTCTGAATACTTTCTGAATGGACTGTACATGTAGGTCACAATATAATACTGTATACCTAGTCATATATGATACTGAGGTCTTGTTTCCCGGACACAGGTTAATCCTAGTCCTGGACTAAAACGCATGCTCAATGGAGAATCTGTGTTTGGGAAACCAACCTTGAATTATCTTGTTTACCAGGGTGAATGTACTGCTAATACCCTGTGGCAGTGAGTGAAGAAATTTGTTTTTTAATGATGAATAGTTTTACTGATGACATAGATTCTTTAATTTCCTCAATTTCCTTCCTGTAGAAGACGTGCAGCTAGTTTATAACAGTAGGGCACTGTCAGTTAAATTAGTGACCCACCCGCAACGACAGAACTTCTCCCAGTTTGTTGTGTTAATCTTTGTGTGAAGTGAACATTAGGTGATGAAAGTTGCACAAAAGTAGTTTTTGTTTTCTCCAAAGGTTATACTACAAATCAGGATCAAAGACAGAAATAATGGCTGAATTTCTGGTTCATTAATAACTAAACTTTTTAGTTGTGTTTTTTTGTTGTTGAGTCAATTATACCATGCCAATTTGTAAAACATGTAAGTTATTTCAGAACGTTAAGTTAGCAGGCTAACTCTTTGATCATGCTTTGTATTTTATACCTCTGGTGATTTCAACCTCAGACTTTTAAATTCCTTAATGCTGTACCATGCTATTGCATGAACCAGAATAAAGAAGTTAACTTTAATATAACATCTACTATTCTCCTTATTTGGTGTATGTACAGTATTTGCTATGTTGTGGTTACACTCCCAAAACGGTATGTTGAGTAGGATACATGATATCGTTACATCAATTGCTCCCCATAATGTCATGCCTGACATTATCCTTTTTCCACACCAGCAGAGGGAAATGTGGTCTTTGTTTTTCTCACACACTCCCTTCCTACCCTTTCCTCATTCTTTCACTCATTTCCTTCTCTCTCCATTTGTCTCATCCAAAGTTGTCAAAAGCTGTTTAATAGCAACATAAACCACACTCAAGGCTTACACTACAGAGTTGTGGCTAGACGAACTGAGATTTCATTCATGTGTAAACTATTGCTGCTGACTACAGAAAAAACAAGTAGTTCAACTGAAACAACTCTCTCTGTGATAGGGCCTATAGATCATGACAATGTATACAGTCAGAGTCCATAAAGGTCTGACTAGAGTGTCACCCATACTGTATTTATTGTTCAGTTGCGGCCAAATATATTGGCACTTTTCGTAGCCCTTTCCTGCAGTCAATAACCAAAGCGCCCTCTTTGGCCTCATGGGTGGAATGTTTTTGCGATTTTCCCAACAACGAAAATCTGGTGGTTCTGTGTCAAACAGTTTTGTTATATTTTAGTCTTCTGTGATGCATATAAAGTGTAGTATTGGGATGCAAACTCAAAATGTAATACATTTCAACTCTATATCTGACATGGTACAGGTGTCTTTTTTTTTTTAAGCCCATAACCATGTGTGTGGTATATACTTTTGTTTCAAAGTGGATTTGTTTAAGACTACCAAGAATCACCATGTGTGACCCTGATTTAGCCCACTGCAGTAAAATGTTAAATAATTCCTATTTCTTTTCAAATAAGTTGAAATTGAAAAAAACATATTGGATTTTCCTCATTACAGAACCTATTGTATTTTTGTAAACTTAAGTTCAAAATTTTAATTGAGAAGATAAAGACAAAAAGCATGAACAAAATGATTGCCATCCCGGAGCTAGTACTTGGTTGCACAGCCTTTTGCCAAGATAACTGCAGATAAGCACTTGTAGTCATCAATGACTACAAGTGCTTTTCAGCAGCAAGTTGCTCAAATTGTTCTGTTTTAAGCGGTGCCCTCCACCAACTGCTGTTTCCAGCTCTTGCCATAGGTTATGGATGGGATTCAGATCTGGACTTTGCTGCCCACTCCAGAACAGCATCTGTTCTTGAACCTGAGTGTTTTATGTGTGTTTGGGGTCGCTGTCCTGCTGGGAGACCCACAACCTTCAACGGAGACACTGGGTTGAACATTGGATCCAAAACACCTGATAATCTGATTTCGTGATGGGTCGCAGGTAGCCTAGTAGTTAGAGAGTTGGGCCAGTAACCGAAAGGTTGCTAGATTGAATCCCGAGCTAACAAGGTAAAAATCTGTTTTGTCCCTGAACAAGGCAGTTAACCCGCTGTTCCTAGGCTGCCATTGTAAATAATAATTTGTTCTTAACTGATTTGCCTGGTTAAATAAAAAATCTAATAAAAAAATGCCTTGCACACGGAATCCAAAACCAAAAACCTATGGCATTTGTCATTATTTTCTCCATTCAAATTGAAAACTTAAGTATACTAAAAAAATGTGGTTCTGCAATGTTGAAAATCCAATAACAAGGTGTGGAGACAAGTTATTCTTATTTTAGAAGAAATAGGGAAATATTTAAGAAAAGTGCAAGGGTGCCAATATATTTGTCCGCAACCGTTTGTTCGTATTACTAGAAATAATTATTTTTTCAAACATCATAAACTTAATTTGTTTATCATACCTCATCTACGATGCATGACATACTAGTAGAACTGTTTTCCATGTACATTGTATTTACAATAAAACATACACTGAGTATACCAACCATTAGGAACACCTTCCTAATATTGAGTTACACCCTCCACTTTTGCCCTCAGAACATCCTTAATTTGTCAGGGCATGGACTCTAAGGTGTTGAAAGCATTCCACAGGGATGCTGGCCCATGTTGACTCCAATGCTTCCCACAGTTGTGTCAAATTGGCTGGATGTCCTTCAGGTGATGGAACATTCTTGATACACACAGGAAACTGTTGAGCATGAAAAACCCAACAGGGTTAGAGTTCTTGACACAAACTGGTGCGCCTGGCACCTACTACCATACCCCGTTCAAAGGTACTTAAATATTTTGTCATTCACCCTCTGAATGGCACACATCCATGTCTCAATTGTCTCATGGCTCAACAATCCTTCTTTAACCTGTATCCTCCCCTTCATCTACACTGACTGAAGTGGATTTAACAAATGACATCAATAAGGGATCATAACTTTAATCTGGATTGACCTGGTCAGTCTGTCATGGAAAGAGCAGGTGTTCTTACGTTTAGTATACTCTGTATATTTTACACAGTCTTCAATGATATATGTACCGTATGACACAGCGCTACTCATTGTAGAGAAAGGGTTTGAAATATCAGCGGATGAGCTGTTTTTCAATGAAATTAAAAACGTTGAGTGAGATCTTAGCTTTGGTGTCGGGTTCCATTGCTGCATTTGGCACTTGAACACTAGTATAACTCCTGGTTTATATTGGTGTTGTGACTTAAACAGGTACGCTTGTATTGCTTGGTGGTAGGCCACCAGTTATAAATTCTTTATAAGAACAAACTGTTTATAAAAAACAGCTATAATGTATGAGTTACACTTTATGTTCACTCTCCCCCAGTAGATGGCACTAAAGCATGACGTGATTTTGCATATTGGTATAGTTATCAACACTACACTGACATTTCTTATTCAAAGTTCTTCAAATCAGTTCTACTTTGGTTTCAGTAAGTTCATTTAGCACATTTTGGAACTAACTGTACAGTTATATACAGCTTATAACTAATCAAACAGAACTATCTATAAGTCTATGTGTAGAATCCCCATAAAACTGCAACTGATAGTTAGTTCTACCTCTGTACACTTCTGTTGTAGCAGTGCAAAAGCTGCTTGATCTGAATGCTAACATCACTCAGTTAAGTTCTTAGCTCTCACTAGAGGTCAATATATAATCTCTGTGCATTATACATGTCATATCCTTACGTCCTTGTGGCACATAGATGACGCATGGTTCAAACCCTGTAGCATCTGCCTACAGGTCAATAGTGTCACTGCACACGCTAAGAGCATCGATCTGTCGGCACACGTTGACGAATTCCGCTTGTACGGCCGTATCCCGTTCCAGCAACCTGCTTTCACTCAGGTCCTCTCTGCCGTCCAGTCGCCCCTCCCCCCGACTGTCCTGTGAGGCCGAGCTGAGGGTGCGGTAACGTCTGTGATAGGTAAGGTGGGGGAGTGTCCTGGGCAGGCTGCTCTGGGAGGGCTGCCCTCTGGTGGTGTGGGGGTGTGACCATGCCCCTCCTGTCCCTGAGCTGGAGAACAGACCCTGGGAAGACCCACTCAGGGACTCCTGGCACAGATAGCTGGAGTTACTACCTCTCCACCAGCATTCAGGCAGACAGCAGGGATCGCTGTGGCCTGGGAGAATGCCTCCCGGCTGGGGAGGCCGTGTAGGAGACATATCCACATCTCCACAGGAAGAGGTCCGGTAGAGGGGACTGTCAGCTGAGCTGTTTCCAGGCCATGAGGCACTCTGGCTGTGGTGGGAGCCAGGGGAGTTCAAGGAGAGGCTGGAAGAGGCGTGGAGCAGCCTGGAGGGGCTGAAAAGGCTGTGGGGAAACAGGGTCTCGCTGTACAGGGCCTGGTCTATGCTGCGGGACAGGTCAATGGGAGAGGGGGGACGCAGGTCCACTGTGGAGTCAGTTTCCAGACATATACTACCCTGGGAGGATCCCTGGGACTCAACCCCAGCTTGAAGTCTCCCTGGTGGGCTTGGAGGATCAGGGAGGTTGGGGTGTCTGGAGGTTTTGGTCTGGCCAGGGTGGGGGTTAAGGTGAGGATGCAGGTTCAGTCCATTTGAAGAGGGTTCCATTAGTGTGTAGAGGGGGAGGTCTTCGGACTGGTGCTTCCTGATGACATCACACACCACCTGCTTCTCTTTCTGCCCAAGGGACCAGGGGTAGTGAGGGGGGAGGATGGGAGAGAGGGGAAGTGGGTGGCTAGGCCCTCCTGCCGGTGAGGCACAGGGCAGCCGCGCCCACGACCCCTGACAGGTGTTGGTGTTGAGTTTAGTCCGGGAGGAGGAGTTAGAGTTGGAGCAACAGAAGAGGAGGGGCTGAGTGCCGATGATTGACAGGGACAGACATACCCCCACCTCACAGAGCCTGCAGCCCAGGTGGTATGCCCACCAAGGCCAGGGCTGGAACCCTGCCCCAGCATTCACCCCTCCGAGCCCTAATGCATGTAACATCCCATACAGCTGAAGCCCCCCACACCCTAACAGGCACAGAGCCCCTCCCACCCCAGCCCTTGCTGCCCTTCTCCACTCCTCAGCCTCAGCGAATGGGCACCGGGACAGCCGCCCCACCAGAACTGGGGAACCTGTTACCTCTCCCTCACCGTCACTCAGCCGTTGGATGTGTTTGGCGTCTTGTCGTACATGGCAGTAGAAGAGGAGGAAGGAGCAGGGGAGGAGGAGGCAGAGGAGGATGAACACTCCCTGGGGGAGCAGGAGAAGAACAGGGAGGCTGGGGAAGACATGGAATAGAGCTATGGAGCCCATGAAGGCCCCGAAGTGCATCAGGGAGAGGAAGAACAAGAGACAAGGCCTGGGCAGGAGGGAGAGAGAGAGGGAAAAATGAAGGGAGAGGTACATGCGAGAGCGGAGGGAGAGAAGAAGGAAGCAGACGGAGAAGGCAGAGGTGAGGCAGGGGAAGGGAAGTTCAGAGAGGAGGAGAGAGCCCAGAGCAGGCAGGTGGTCCTGGTGACTATAAGCATCATACAGCAGAAAGAATGCTCTAGTGCCTCCGGTGGCCAGGAGGAACAGGTGCAGCAGGGTGAAGTAGGGGCTTCCTGGGGGGCAGCGCAGGGGCAGACCTAACAGGCAGAGTACAGATATCAGACCTAATGCAGTGAACACAGATCCCAGACCGTAGATGTGGGCCTCCCAGGCAAAGCCCCAGGTGGCTAGAGCTGAGTTCCAATCAGAATACAGAGGCACAAAGAGAGGAGGGGTTAGAGACAGAAAGGGGCGCTGGGATTGATTGGAGATGATGTCATCGGGGTAAAAGGGGCTCCAGGATTGATCAGTTGTGTTGCAGGGTGTGGCTCTGGTGTCAAGGCTGCAGTCGACGAGAGCCGACTCATTGGTGGGCGACTTTGGCCACCCCTCCTCTGGAAACACACCTGCAAAAACAGAAACAAAGATTCTTGAAACTGATGCCCAAATCAACCACTTGCCCCTGGAATTTCATTGGGTGAAATATCAGGGAGAGAGAGGGAGAGCAAGAGAGCTAATCCATTATAAAAGTACATTCTTGTAACTGGGAATCTCTAACTGGGTCAGAGAGAGAGAGAGCCAGGGGATAGAGAGAGAAAGGGTGGGAGGGAGGGACAGAGA